>NC_064629.1:397781472-398085610 GCF_023864275.1 Schistocerca cancellata
GCCTAATAGATGTTTGCCCATCATACTCATTACTCGTGGCAGATTAATCTACCAAGTACCGTACGATTTCGGCATAGCGTGTGCATTCGCACAAGAAGGTCAAAGGCTGGGAATCCATATTTTTAACTATATATGACGGTAGTATCTGTTCTCGAAAGAAAGATTAATCTGCCACGAGTAATGAGTATGATGGGCAAACATCTATTAGGCGCACTACGAATGAAGTGTTGTGGACATGTTGGGAATGTGGATCTCACGGGGGGCGTGCAAGGGATAAGTCCCTGCAGACGCACTATCCTCTGTGCCCGCGGTGGCTCAGATGGATAGAGCGTCTGCCATGTAAGCAGGAGATCCCGGGTTCGAGTCCCGGTCGGGGCACACAATTTCAACATGTCCCCAATGAAGTATATCGACACCTGCTTGCAGCTAGGGTGTCAATTTAATTATCATTTCATTTCTAGCAAAGCTGCATGGTCATCGACGGTAACTGTTCTTTCGGGAACAGATACTACCGTCATATATAGTTAAAAATATAGGTTCCCGGCCTTTGACCTTCTTGTGCGAATGCACACGCTATGCCCGAACTCGTACGGGACTAGGTAGATTAATCTGGCACGAGTAATGAGTATGATGGGCAAACATCTATTAGGCGCACTACGAATGTAGTGTTGTGGACATGTTGGGAATGTGGATCTCACGGGGGGCGTGCAAGGGATAAGTCCCTGCAGACGCACTATCCTCTGTGCCCGCGGTGGCTCAGATGGACGATACCGTGCGGACGGGCTCGGCGCGCCGGGCAGTGCTCCGCAGGTGTTGTTGTTTACCCGCTAGCGCGCGGTCGCGTCGTTGTATTGCCGTATAGTACCTGTACCGACCCGACATGGCGTTCTCATATCGAAAAGCTACAATCAAACTAACGTTCAACGCATCGTACACGAGACCGAAGGCCCATGAAATTGAACGGTTTCTACGAGACATCATGCACATAGAACCACAAGAACTGATAGGAATTCATCTGTCTATTGTAACCAGCACAGTGTACCTCAAACTGATTGACGAAGCGGCGTGCGACAGATTACTCCAACGATCTGCAAACGGCTTTCGCTTCTGTCACGCAGACGGTAACGTGAGCGTGGTAGGAGTTGACCATGCTGGTCTGGGGGTGCGTACCGTGCGCATCTTTGAACTACCGTTCGAAGTTCCTGCCAACCTCGTCGTTGATGCGCTGCGGCCATACGGCACAGTTCTGAGCCACACAGAGGAGAAATGGAACACATTCGAAACGTACCCTGTCCTTAACGGGGTACGACAAGTGCGCATAGAACTTAAGAAGCACGTTCCATCGTATGTTTTCGTTGGTGGCTGCCGCGCAATTGTTATATATGATGGACAACCGAGGACCTGCTCGGGTTGCGGCCAGGAAGGCCATGTTAGAACTGAGTGTCTGCAGCGCCGCCTCGTTCAGGTGCCCCGCAATGAACTTCCCCAACGATCCACTATGACCTCTCTCCCGCTAACATACGTGGAGGCGGCACGCCATGATGTGATGGATGATCAAAACCTGCTACCTCCTCAAGCCGCTGCCAGCTCCGTTGGAGAGTCAGCGCCGTCGACGACGCCGCAGCCCAACGGTGCAGAGGTTCCTACAGCCTCTGCCCACCGCAGCGTCGTGGGCACCCAGCCACCGTCACTGTCGGAATCTGACACAGGTGTTCCTAGCGACCGAGACTGTGTCGAGCCCCGCCCTTTAGTGGATGTCGAATCTCGGACCCGAAAGCAAAGATCACCCAAGCGACACAAGAAGAGGCGATTGTCAGCTGACGAACAGGACAGGGATGTGAAGCCGGCGGAAGACATCGACTTCGTTGACTCGTCCACAATTGCAACGGCCTCCAGTGGCATCATTCACCAGAAGGTGCCTGAAGACAAGGAACACTCTCCTAAATCTGGTGGCCCAGAAAACGAGGCGCATTGCGTCGACTCCTGTGAAACCGACCAGCCCCCAATGACATCACAATCGTCTCTTGGTGATTGGGCAGATGATATGGAGGCAGATGATGCACAGCAAACATTCATATCTCCGCCAGAGCCCATGGCTGACATTGAGCCCGGAGGGCTCTGCCAGTCAGGGACTCATACGGCACAGTAATGCACAGCATGCAGATGGATGGCTGTGTGGTGTGTGAGATCACTGTGGGCTTGCACCGGCACACTGCCTCCGCCACTTGATATGTCTCAGTCATACCGTGTGGGAACAGTCAATGTAAATGGTGTCCACTCCACTGTCAAGACCCGCATGTTACACGACATGATCAGAGCGGCAGACTTGGACATTGCCCTTCTCCAGGAGGTCCGTCCCGAGCTGCGTTTAGACCTATATGGCTACACCACCTACAGCCTACCCTTAGGTGATGGTGCAGGAGGAACGGCCATCCTTCTCCGAGATGGCATAGACGCGACAGACGCGACGTCCTTGCCGAACGGGCGAGGCATCGCACTCACACTTGGCGCAGTCCGCCTCATTAACGTCTACGCTCCCTCCGGTAATTCGCACCGTGGTGACAGGCATGTCTTCTATTCGGAGGAGATAGCCCCACTTTTGCAAGGAAATATGGACCATTACATAGTGGGCGGCGATTTTAACAGTGTTCTGCGGCCCGAGGACCAGATACCGCATTACGTCCCATGCCCGGCTCTACAAGCATTGATACGTGACCTCGCGCTCCACGACACATGGCTCTTACATCACGGGACCCAGAGTGGATATACGCACTTTACCAGCCATTCTGCCAGTCGTCTGGACCGGATATACGTCTCGCGTGCCCTCCGCACAGCAACCCGTGATGCAGAACTCTGGCCGACGGCCTTCACGGACCATCTCGCGTACATCTGCACTGTCACCTTACCCCGACAACTCACAAGACGCAGCAGGGGCCCGTGGACGCTGAACGTCTCCCTCCTTCGCGAGGAAGCGTGTCGGCGAGCAGTTACTGACACGTGGCGGCGATGTATCAGGCGCCTGCCCATGTATGCTTCCACGTTGCTGTGGTGGCTGGGATGTGTCAAACCTGCACACCGAAAGACCTTGATGGCCTACGGGCGTGACAGATCGAACTGGCAAAGGGCAACATCGGAATTTTACTATACAGCGTTACGTGAGCTGGCGACGCAACCGCCGTCTCCCGAACGTCAGATGTCAGTACAACGCATCAAAGCTCGTTTCCTTCGCATCAGGACCGAGCAGCTCGACGGTGTCCGCATCCGTGCGCGAGTGCAAGACTGTATCCCCAACGAAACAGCGTCAGTGTATCACATTGTGCGCGAGAGGCGCCACCGCAAACGTCAGCTCATTACGGCGGTAAACACGGAGGAGGGCGGCCGCGCAGTGACACAAACGGACATCGCGCACACGTTCGCCAGACACTATGGGACCTTGTACATGGAAGATCCGCGAAATGTACGTGATTATGACGAGCTGTTGCACGATTTTCCCGCCCCTCGGGACGTGGCACCCGATGATAGTCTGCTGTTGCCCATTACACCCGACGAGCTGACATCGGCCTTGGCACGTGGAGCACCGAACAAGTCGCCTGGACCGGACGGTTTACCCCTGGAATTCTACCGCACTTTTTACCACCTTATGGGTGACAAGTGGCTCCAAATGTTTCAAGACCTGATCCGTCCTGATTTCACTGTCCCCACAGAATTCACAGAAGGCATCTTGATCCCAGTACCGAAACCGAATGGTGGTTGTAGGTGGCAGGACTTTCGCCCACTCACACTCCTCAACAACCACTACAAGATCTTCGCCCGTATCCTCCGCGCGCGTCTCCACACCGCTATCGGGAAAGCCATCCACACCGATCAAACATGTTTAGGTGGTGTCAGCAACATTCATACGGCGTTAGGAGCATACCGCGACGTAATTGCTTTGACGGCGGCCTGCAAAATACGAGGCGCCCTTGTCGCCGTAGATTTTGACCACGCATTCGACCGCGTCGACCACGGCTTCTTACGCGCAGTTTTGCAACGCATGGGCCTCTCTCCGGAGTCTGCACAGGTGGTCCTTCGACTGGTCCACGGAGCGCGCTCCCGCATGATGGTCAACGGTTATCAGTCTGGTCACATTGTTGTTGGACGGTCAGTGCGACAAGGGTGCCCCCTGTCGGGTATCTTATTTGCTGCAGCGCTTGAACCAGCTTTACATGGTCTACGACAGCGATTAACTGGTATCTCCTTGCGGGACGAGACCTTTCGTTGTGGTGCATTCGCCGATGACGTGGTGTTCCTGGCCAGATCAGAGGATGAAATGCATATGGCGCTACTGTGGCTACGCCAGTACGGGGCGGTCGCTGGGAGCGTCATCAACGTGAAGAAGACAAAATACATGGATGTCGGAGGGGGGCTTTCCCACACAACGGTGGTGCCCTTTGACAAGGTGCCCGTACTCAAGTGTTTAGGAGTGCAATTCTATAGCAATGTCCGCCGCACGGCGGCGGCTACGTACCGCCGTCTCCTACACCAGACACGTGCTCTGCTGCAGGACAACAAACTGCGTCGCTTGGATATGCTTCTCAGAACACGTTATGTCAACACCTATCTTGTCTCAAAACTGACCTATTTTGCGCATATCCTTCCCTTGACGGCTACGATGGCCGACAGATTTCAAGCAGCATATGGACATTTCGTAAGCACCGGTCTGGTTTTTAAAGTCCGATACGCCACCCTGACGCTGCCGCAGCTGGCGGGCGGTATCGGTTTAATTCATGTATATAACCGTGCGCGATCGCTTTATCTCAACACTATGCGTCGCAGGTGGACCTCTGCCCACGCCACTCTGACCGGCACCCTGATAGCGGAAGTGGCACCACACTCTCTGCATCCCCCGGTTTCTGTAGGACACATTTCACCGGCACTCACCCACATCAGAGAGTTCTTGATTGACTTCAGCTACTTACGGTCAGATCTTCCGACGACACGGAAGCCCAGCACAAAAGACTATTATCGCATCTATCAACAGCAGCAACCTGTAAATACGGTCACCCAGAGACATCCTGAAGTTGCCTGGAACACGGTGTGGCGAGCGGTACACACGCCTTTTCTACCTACGACGGTGCGTTCATTGTGGTACGTAGTTGTGAATGGGAAGTTCGCTACTCGTCAGAGGCTACATTCCATACATCTGACGGACGACCCCTTGTGTCCGACATGCTCAGTCGCTGACTCGGACGCACACCGTCTGACGTGTGCCGCGACCAGCGAGTGCTGGCTACTGACGCAGCGCATGCTGGCGTTACTCTTGCGGCGATTGCCGGAGTCTATCTCCCCTGATGAAGTATTGCGCCCCGACGGCGTATACTTTCTATCAACCAGAACGAACGCCGTTAACTGGCTAAAAGGCATGGCCGTTTACTACATATTTTGCGATGCTCCCAAAGGCACACTCGACTTTTGGTCCCTATTGATGACGACACATGCAGCTTTCAGCCGCCACCCGAAGTACAGAACTCATTTCGCAAATTATTTAGGTTCATTATTTGCGGATCCTCCTGCTCACTGGGGCGTTCCGGGTATGAGACGCTGAAAATGAAGAAGAATCCTGGAGCATATTGATCCTCTACGGACGGAATAGGGGGGAACCCCTCCCAACAGACGAGAAGACGACTCGGGCGCACGGCTACGGCAGTTGTAGGATCTTTCTTTGTAATGAAACAAAAATAAATCTATAAAAAAAATGTTATAAAAATTTAAAAAAAAAACAAAAAAAAGAATAAATAAATAAATAAATAAATAAAACAACATCGATAAACCCACTATATCCTCTTCCTGATCCTTCGATCCTCGAACTCGAACACGTTGCTTGGGCGTGGCGGCGGGATGGCCAGGCTTCGGGTGTCGACCCCTGCCCTACCCGTCGTCCTGCTCCTGCAGCGGTCCATTAGATTAAAAAAAAAAAAAAAAAAAAAGATGGATAGAGCGTCTGCCATGTAAGCAGGAGATCCAGGGTTCGAGTCCCGGTCGGGGCACACATTTTCAACATGTCCCCAATGAAGTATATCAACGCCTGCTTGCAGCTAGGGTGTCAATTTAATTATCATTTCATTTCTAGCAAAGCTGCATGGTCATCGACGGTAAGTGTTCTTTCGGGAACAGATACTACCGTCATATATAGTTATAGTATTTTACATTAATTTATATGGGATAAATTGTTTCGCTTAACGAGAGTTTTACACTACGAGTAAGGTTCTGGAACGAATTATGCTAGTAGGCGAGGTTCCATCGTATAAGAAATCTGTCAATAAGCTAAACTAAACATAGTTACATCAACTGAACACACGAGAATGAGTGTAACGCACAACATGTTCACTCGCGAGAAATTGTCTGAAGATAAGAACTAATTTGTATGTGTATATACAACGAGTTTCTAGCGAAGTAAAGTGTACGACGTTCGTAACTGAGGACTTCAGGGTATGATGCTACATTGGCGAACGAACCGAGGGGATGACCTTATCAGTATTAATTTCGTCTTCAGTTGGTGCCAAATGTCAGCTATGTCTTAGGCAACCATCTGTTGTCTTAACACGAACATTTTCTGCGCCTTGGGACCATCAGCATATCTTATTATGAAATTCTACTGAGATACTGAAATTTACGTCCTATTACAAGCTGTACTACAGCAAAACATGCTCCGAACACCGTCTTCCGGAGTAGATGGTACTAACATGCTCAAAAATATCTGAACGCATTGAAATAAGATCGTCCATAAAATGCAGATTTCATGCGAATACAGTCACGTGAATATGCTAAACTGATACTACAAATTTCCCCCAGGCAGCACTGTCCCATGTATAATCGATGCAGATGTAACTAAAAAAATAACATATTACAAACTTCAGGAAACGATTTAGTAGTATGATTAAGATATGGGGAAGTACCTGAGAGACATAATACCTGTGACTCTACTAAGTAAATTTCTTGGAACGTTTAGTTAGATTTGTGTGTGTGTGTGCGTGTGTGTGTTTGTATGAATGAATGATTTTACAAGACTGTCTGTACTCCGGAAGTTCTACAATAATTTGAAGAATTGTCGCCCATTTAAAAGATCTGGTGCGTTTCAGCGTCGTTTTAGATCCATCATTCTCCGTCTCGGTAGTAAGAAAATTCTTCGAAGGAATGTAGTGTACACTCTGAATGTTCGTAAGTCATGGGATCCCGCGTAGCACCCGTGTTCAGATCACTGTGCAGCAATTTTAGTACTGGAATCCAGTGATTTCCAGAAATATATTGAACCAAAGAATACCATGGCGTATTTTTCATTCTAAACGTTTCAGAGGAGTGAAGATTTCACTTAGATCGATTTTTAAAGTGATATTGCATAAAACAGGAATATCCACATTCGGATTGTAGTAGAACCAAGTGATAACTCTGATACTAATCCATACTCAGCGGAACGTCACATTTCGAATGTATGTTTATGTAAAATCACTTCGGTGTACTGTAAACGAACTCTTAAAGTTAGTGACAGGAATTTCTTACAATGAATGAAGTGCCTGAGAAAGCTAATAGCCGTTATTACACCGCGCAATTAGTCCTTCATGCTTATCAAAAACAGAATTATATGTAAATAAGAGATTTTGCAGGAATAGCTGGACAACAAAAGCTGTACCATATTTCGATATTTTCTTGATTCTCAATGGTTCTAATCTGCTCGGATATTTCTTAAAACGTTAACGAAACGTACGCTTGCCGTTACAGGAAGTAAATGCAAATTTCAGACAAACTATGTGGTGCGGGTAGCTCATCCTTCTGCTATGTTGCACATGGACTGAAAAAACATATGTTGACCAGTCGACTTACCTTTCCTCAGCCACTGACTGAACCATCACACGGAGATAGGAAGCGGTATACTTATGCCTCTTGTCTACTTCTAACCAGTAATTGGAAATTAAACATTACCAGCTTTCTGGTTTGTCAGTCACCTTTTATCCGTCGTTCTCATAGCGAGCGATTTTACAAATACTGCTTAATGAATTAACCCGTTAGGATAACCGTGATTAACTGAATCAAGTGCTCATTAAAAAATTCTTGTGAGTAGCTTTTGGAAGTCGTGTCTTGTTGCATCTTTGATCGGACTCATACTGCTTGCCTTGCTGTCGATAGAGTCTTGCACGGGTGTCACTACTAAATCCGCTGTGCTTGTGACAGCACGTGGATCTAGATGAATTTCTCAATTCACCTATCGTCTTTCTTGTCTAGTACATTAGGACCTTTCCATTTTCTTATTTTCCGTTTAGGTTTAACTTCTGGTCATTCGTTGAGCATCGTACTGAGATATTGTGTGATGTCACTGTTTTAAGATATTAATTAAAGTGCTACTTTAATTTACAATAATCTGCCTTTTTGGGCATTTGAGAATGGTTCGAAGCACCTTCCGTACGGTGGACCACGGGATATTCAGCTGTCATGAGACAGCACGCGAAATGCCTGACGATCGATAATTATGCGCACCTTTGTCTACCATAGCAACAGCAATTTCATCAACTACCTGTGGTGTAACCGGTCGTCGGCCCCTTCCCGGAGCGACGCCCAGTTCTCCACTTGATTCGAACTTATCTATCATGATCCGGACAGCAGATGGATAAAGAGGATCCTTTCATGATCCCAACTTGATCGCTACCTCGGAAATGCTGTGCCTCATCGGTCGCGCGCTGACCATAACACCACATTCAAACTCACTTAAATCTTGATAACTTGCCATTGTAGCAGCAGTAACCAATCTAACAACTACGCAGGATACTTCTACATCTACATACACACTCCGCAATCCACCATACGTTGCGTGGCGGAGGGTACCTGGTACCACAACTAGCATCTTCTCTCCCTGTTCCACTCCCAAACAGAACGAGGGAAAAATGACTGCCTATATGCCTCTGTACGAGCCCTAATCTCTGTTATCTTATCTTTGTGGTCTTTCCGCGAAATGTAAGTTGGCGGCAGTAATATTGTACTGTAGTCAGCCTCAAATGCTGGTTCTCTAAATTTCCTCAGTAGCGATTCACGATATGAACGCCTCCTTTCCTCTAGATACTCCTACCCGAGTTCCTGAAGCATTTCCGTAACACTCGCGTGATGATCAAACCTATCAGTAACAAATCTAGCAGCCTACCTCTGAATTGCTTCTATGTCCCCTCCGACCTGATAGGGATCTCAAACGCTCGAACAGTACTCAAGAATAGGTCGTATTAGTGTTTTATAAGCGGTCCCCTTTACAAATGAACCACATCTTCCCAAAATTCTACCAATGAACCGAAGACGACTATCCGCCTTCCCCATAACTGCCATTACATGCTTGTCCCACTTCATATCGCTCTGCAATATTACGCCCAAAGATTGTTGTTTTGATAATAGAGCTTCACCAATAATGCCCAGCTCCTTTTGTTCAAGCTCATGTTGACACGTTAACGAGTCCACTGCGACTGGTCACGTGTGTGAGGCAATGCCTCACGAAAACTGATTGCGGCACCTGGTGGCCATATTTGGAACTGGACGGTGGCGCTGTGACGCATGGAAATCATTCGCACCATACTTTGGACAATAATGGTACAAAGTATGGTACTCGTACTGCAGTTAGTTTTCATGTTACAACGTCTTAAACAGGGAAAGTTTGATTATATTCACTCGATATAACCGGATGTCCATCGGGAAACTGTGTAATACTGATCTATTCTTCCAAATAAGTGATGCTTCGCAGCAGTAGATAATATGCAACGAAACATACAAAGCAAATGCATTGTGAACACCTATTTATTAGTATGTTGTTCCCCTTTTTGAAGGTATTAAAGCAGCGATTCTGCATTTGATGGATTCGATAAGTTGTTGAAGGTTTCTGGAGGAGTGTGGCACTAGATTTCTACCCACAGTCCTTGGAATTCCCTTCAGCTACGAGGCGATGATTTGTGCTCGTGGAGCTGGCGCCCGGTAGCATCTTACATCATATTAGGCGAATTTGGTGGCTAAGACATCTGCATGAGTTCACTGTCATGCTCCTAGAAACACACCAAAACGATTTTGGCCTTGTGACACGGGCAGTTATCCTATTGAAAAACGTCATCTCTATGGAGGCAGACATCAATAATTATCGTATGCAGATGATGCACAAGAATGTTCATTTAATCCAACGCTGTCAAGGTGCTTTCGATTACCACAACAGGTCTCATGGAAGTCCACGTAAATGTCCCCTCTAGCGTAATAGTGTCCCCTTCCCCTTCTCCCACAGCCCTGCATCTTTGGCACCTCGCAAGTTTCGATCTACGGTCCAGTGCTGATGGTCTAATGCCAACTGAAGTGGAATAATAATAATAATAATAATAATAATAATAGGTTACAGAGCGGACAAACCTCCGACCTCCACGTTCCGTGACGAAGTTTCATCTTATTTAACCATGTGCACGTTGGGATGATAGATTTACTTCAAACTTTGTACATCTTTAGTAAACTATTGAGACAACGTAATGCAGAAGTAGTAAGGTGCACTACTCTGGAAATTCCGAGAAAATCGGCAGAGAAGTTCTACGTATCTCTTACGTAACTCATTTATCTGCCGTAGGTGGCCTCCCACTGTGAGTTTTGCAGCTACATCATCCTTTGCACTGTTGTATGCTGAAGAAACAATAATATTTTTTCCAAGGAATTTAACTATGTAGGAAGCAAAATATATGTTCTTCGCAACTCGAAGTGTGTATTAATTTTTTTACGTATTCTGTATAATTATTCACCTGTGCAAGCCATTCTGATTTACAGAATTTCTTTCTTTATTTACAGACAGAATGATGTTGAAAAGTGTTACTTTAGATTAATCTGCACTTGTTTCATTTTCTATAATGAATTTTGACGAGTTGTCTATGTACTCGTTACTTGAGGCCAAAATAGGTCTTAGTTGAAATGAGGATCTCATTTTTCCTCTGCAATATGTACAAACTCTCTCACTTCCACAAAGAAATTAATTACGCAAAAATGTGAAAAAGACAAGTTCTAGACTGTTGTAATAATAAGATTCACTTCAACGGCTCATCAATATTTGAGCTAATGCGCATAATCACACATCTGGATCACGAGCTTCCAATATGACGGAAAACGTATTAGCAGCGTTTGGCCTCGATAAAACAAATTGTGGATTCCAAACGTCAGCAGAATGGGTGTATTGTCAGTTGAGGTCTCGTGAAATTAGGTATTAAGCGTTCTCAATTGTCTCGGGGCAATTTGCGACTCGTTTGTGGGCGAGGGCTAATGTGAGATAGCACCTGCGCGGAGTAGAGGCGCATGCATACGAGTTTGATGCGGCAGAGAGGGGCCGGCCGCAAGCCGTTAGCGTTAATTGACGGACGATGTTGTGGACGTGCTCCCCAGCACCTGGTCAATATTTGTACTGAATAAGCGTCCGGTGTCCCCGTGCAGGAATGTCGTATGCCTCGAGCTGCCCTGTTGACACACCTGCACAATGCACGGCGGAGCGTTGTTTTTGCTCACGTAGACCAGGGCCATTGCCTATTTTTCATTAATCACATATTTCTTTCCGTGAACTTTTTTTCTAAATAAGAAAGGAAAGCACAACGTAACGTTTTCTTCCACGCTAGTAAGAACGAAATGTTGAAGGCATAATTATAGTCGATCAGCCACAGCGTAATCGTGTTTTGGCCCATTATAGAATCAATACTCATGATTTATAAGTACAGATACTGGCAGGTTTAATCAGACGCTTACCGACATAGGAAACGTCAGACGCACACCATGATCCCGAAGCGTTCAAGGGTTAAGAGAACGTCCGCAGCTCGCGGTCTAGTGTCGCTGGTTCTCCCGCTTTGGCCGAGCGGTTCTAGGCGCTTTAGTCCGGAACCGCGCTGCTGCTATGGTCGCACATTCAAATCATGACTCGGGCATGGAAGTGTGTGATGTTCTTAGGTTAGTTAGGTTTAAGTAGTTCTAAGTCTAGGTGACTGATGACCTCAGATGTTAAGTCCCATAGTGCTTAGAGTCATTTGAACCATTTTTAGTGGCGCCGGCGCGGTAACTCAGCGTGTTCGGTCAGAGCTGGCTAGCCTCTGTAATAATAATAATAAAAAAAAACTGAGTGAAAGGATCAACAACGAACTTCAACGGATGTTATGTGACGTCCGTTACGACCAAATACAACGGAAAACAACTAATATAATGCAAAAAAAAAAAGAAAGTGGCAAGCCCTGCTGCTTCTGGTTCCCAGGGTCCTGGATTCGATTCCCGGCCGGGTTGGGGATTTTCTTTGCCCGGGAACTAGGTTTCTATGTTGTCATCATTTCATCATCGTCATTATCATTCTTGACAGTGGCTAGATTGGATTGTGTAAAAACTGGACGTATAAAAATTGGGACTTAGTACGGGTGATGATGACCGCGCAGTTGAGCGCTCCACAAACCAAACATCATCATCAACGGTTAAGGGAAAGAGGACAGTGCCCACTGAAATCGGCAACAAAGTGTATTAACTCCTGATATGAAAAAAGAAAGTGATTTATTGCGTGGATGAGGGACTGTATTAGTACACGATCACATACACGTGAAACTCGGAGTCATCCACGTTACTATACGGAAAGTATTGCGGAAGCAAAAGTTATACCGGTAATATTCACAGTATTAGTTAGGTTTTTCCGTGCAAGTCTCTTGATATCTAAATAACTATCTTGAACTTATATACGTATCAAGCTGTTTTCTCTGTATGCCTTGGTAGCTGCACGGTAACCGCGGCTCATTGATATGCGAAAGGGTCCGGCTCCGATTCACGGTCTTGCTGAAGTTTTCGTTCGACCGGCGGAATTTGGGTGTGGTGTTTCCCTTACATTCGTATTGTCGTAATTGACATTACTATTCAGATGGCCGCATGGACACTGGCTCTCTAAATCCAAGAAATTGGAAAAAATCTGTTTACTGTATTCCGGCCCAAGTCTCCCTCTACGATGTTTAGCACACGCACCTCACGCCATTACCAAATTGACTAGTCCCTGATGATTCATGAAGCATCCTGTCAATTGATCAATTTAGTCAACCTGTGCAGTGGATCTCTGTTTTCCCTAATTCGATTCATCAGCTGCTCATTAGTTATTTGACCTGTCCATGAAATCCTCAGTACACTTCCATAATACCACACTTCAAAAGCTTCTATTCCTTATATGAGCTTATCTACCTACTATCCATTCAAGGGCACACTCCACAGAAATAATTTCAGAAAAGTCTTCATAATATTTTAATTTATATTAGACTAGAGAATCCAGCATTACTTCGCTACTGTTAAATATATATGGAACATGGTATACATGATTATCTACGGTATTCCTGGGACTTGTGTCAGGACGCAAATTACATGTCCTCGTTGTGACTTCGTCTACTTTGAAGGTATGGAACCCGAAACAATAATACATTGAACAGTATATGAATGAAAGTACTCCTTTTTTTCTTCTCGGTTCTTATTGTTTTATGTTTTTACTTAAATTTTGTACACAACACTGTTACAAAACTTCAGAATATACAACATTTTTCGTTTACTTTCATGTTGTGTGATAACAGTATGAACTGGTTTTCTGAACTAAAAGTTCGTGAAAGGGCGTTATACAAGGTGTTTCAGAAGTAGTGGTCAATATTCAGGGATATAACAGGAATGATCTCTGGAAACAAAAAAGTCAGGTAAACATGGGGTCTAAAACGCGTACCTTATGAGTAATGAGCAATTCTTGATCGTCGATACTGTGAAACAAATCTCTTCTACAGCAAGCTCTTTGCTTTCCATATTTTTGGAAGAGGTGGTATGGTCCAAAACAAGAAAAAAAGTCCAGTAAACATGTGCTCGAAAATGTATACTTTAAAAGTTATCAGCACTTGTTTATTAGAAGAGTTGTATTTCAAAATAGCGATGATGAACAAGTGCTCATAACTCTAAAGTTATGCTTCTTAGACCCCATGTTTACTCGACAATTTGTTTTGAATGATTATTCCTGTCATATCCCTGAATATTGATCATCACTTCTGAAACACCCTATACAACTAACAATGTGAAAAATACTGTGAACGTGCATCAGTTCCAACATACTTCAAAGTATGACCTTGATTCTTGTTTATTGTAATTGCAACCTAAACCTTGATTGGGAAATGAGGTCACTTAAAATTAATTTGTAGATCGGATGAGGTGGTAGCTTCAATGAAACTACTTCTCAAGACTTTATTCTGTAAGTTGGCACCATTTCTAAGTTTCGGAGGTTTCTCACTGCTTAGTAGTATTGAAGGAGCGCCGACTGTGTGGCGTAGGGCCACCTCGATTCAGTAAATTTAGCAGTTCTTGTGGCTGGTGAGCTGAAACCTCATTGTTGACTACAGTGTCCATTCACTGGTATTCCTTATGTTCTCCCATTACTTTTTCCAAAGAAATATTGTTTAATTCAGATGCAAAAATGTTTCGCGGTGAAATGATTGCTCTTTAGTTAAGCCAATGATATGGATTCTGTAAGCGATTGCTGTCGTTAGTATAAACGTTACTAATTAGATAATCAGTTGTCACAATTATGCCATGTTTCTCATCGACAGACATATAGCTGTGTAGATGTGCTATTGTTCCACTTTCATCCATGAGTTGCTGTGGTGGGAACTAAATATCACTGCCTTCAAGCTGTACTCTCATGTTAGTTCTTAAATTCAACTTAGTACCAGATGACCATATAGGCAATGATTTAAGACAAGTCAGGCCTTGCCCCTTAAGTTACGACATAACACGTTTGCTGAAAATTATCAGAAAATACAAAAGATACGCCACCGATCAGTTCATCGCAAGATCCAAGGTCTCTAAGAGTACGATTTATAGCGTCAACATGAACTGGACGTATGTTTGTCCATTCATTCCAAACGATTAGTTTTGCATCTTGGAAAAGCTTTCCAAGAGGGCTGTTTCTTTTCTGAAAAGAACATACTTTCTATTGGTCACAGGATACATTTAAGGGTAATCTTCAAGTAGAATGAGCAGTTTTATAACCTCTTAGAAGTACAGTAGCGATGTCAGATGATGTTACACCGATAGCTAAACAACGTTTCGATAGAACATACGCCAGAAGTGGACTAAGCAAAAACTGTTTACTAGTGCCTCGGGGAAAATCTAAGTAATATATTTTTTTGAAGACTGTGTGCTTTTTGTGTGATACATCCACGTCCTTTGCGTTCTTCTGGAAGGAATTTGGGAAGGTTGGTACTGGTGTGCTCTGCGAGCACGTCCCATAGAGATTTCCATTAGGTTGGTCATCACCGACTTGCATTGGTATTCAAAAACCACATTAATACTTTTCATCAAGACGTACAACTTTGTCTTGAGTTTCTATAAGAGTCTTATTAAAAATATCTCACAAATAATTAATGCCATTACCATTATTGCGACATCTAGCTTCAGAAACGAAATCCTCACTAAAATATACTATGGATGACTCAAATAAAGCAACTGCTTGAGGCGAATGAGAAAAGAGTAAAATTATGACAAATAAATCTCTGAATTTTGACGGAATCTGTGAAACTGCTACATCTGCTAGAGTACCAGTCCACAGGTCATCTTCTCACATGAGACCTAATGTACTGCAAACTACGAGGAACGTTGAATAAACAACTCCACCAACAGTATTCCGTTTGTCAAATGAGGAAGGTTCACCAGCCTGATGTAAAACGATACCTAAATGGAAACATTCATTTTGACTTGGATGAAATTGTATAAATCTTACCATGAGCTGTATCATTTTTCTAATTCAATGGATACCTTCAGCATCTAAGGCTTGTTTTCTATAGGAGAACTTATTTCTCTGTGTATAACAGCCAGGAACACCTCAGGATACAACAGTTTCTTAGCAAACTCGTTCGTTTGACAGAGATGGACAAATGCAGCAATAGTAGCTAGTAATGGGTGCTGAACAACATCATGAATAATTTCCTCAGTAAAACAGATACGGTTTTTTTTATTTCTAGATGAAAAGCTAAGTGTACCAGAGCAGGATATCATTCACGAATTCTAAAGAAAAACAAGACCAGCTCACTTCAGAAGACCACTGAGATAATTTATTATCCCATCTACATCATTTTTGAGAGAAAAGTTGCTGAATCCAGAGAATTACTAATATATTAACAAGTATATTTGATAGATTCGATGGAATTGCAGAATTCCACATTTATAATTGCGTTAAAACTTCTTAGTAAACATTCATTGTATTCAATGTAGCACTCTACCCTCCAAGATCAGGACTCCCGCGACGGTGGGTCGGAAACCCATCATCGATGTGTGTGGCTGGTATAAATGACCAAGAATACTTTTAGAATACCTGCCAAATTTCATGCAAGGTGAAGGTTCATTACTGCAGATTATATTTTTAAAAAAATGTCCAACAATAAGGAATCATTGTTTTTATTTGGAAGTTCGGCAAAAAAGGTAAGAACGTTAATGTCCAAGTATTTTAACAAATAAGCCTGTGAATGTGAATAGCAACTGATGTTAACAAATACTTGCTCTTCAATTATTTACCCCATATATCTGTACAGTTACAGGCGAAAAACTAAAACACAATATCATATCGATCTGACAGTTGTACCCTTATAGTTTCCTTTCACTCAGGGTTGCATGCGAAAGTTAAAACATATGTGGAAGTCAATATTTGCGTACGTAAGCCATGGTATATTGTGTGTCTTCGTGCTTGTAATGTGGTGAAACAATAAAAGAAAATGGTAAATATTAGCGATTTCGATACTGGAATCTTGATCAACTGTACCTCGCACGTGCGTGAAAACCAGGTAATATATACGAAACTGGGTGAAAAATACCTAAAATAAAAGAAAATATAAAAAACGAGGAAAATATTGACAAATACGTAAAATTTTAGTAGAATAAGAGTATTTACATATCTGTCGCCCCCCCCCCCCCCCCGCCACAATGTAACATGGACCTTGCAGTTGGTGGGGAGGCTTGCGTGCCTCAGCGATACAGATAGCCGTACTGTAAGTGCAACCACGACGGAGGGATACCTGTTGAGAGGCCAGACAAACGTGTGGTTCCTGAAGATGGGCAGCAGCCTTTTCAGTAGTTCCAGGGACAACAGTCTGGATGATTGACTGATCTGGCCATGTAACACTAACCAAAACGGCCTTTCTGTGCTGAAAGCAAGGGGAAACTGCAACCGTATTTTTTCCCGAGGGCATGCAGCTTTACTGTATGGTTAAATGATGATGGCGTCCTCTTGGGTAAAATATTCCGGAGGTAAAATGGTCCCCCATTCGGATCTTCGGGCGGGGACTACTCAGGAGAACACCGTTATTAGGAGAAAGAAAACTGGTGTTCTACGGATCGGATCGTGGAATGTCAGATCCCTCAGTCGGGCAGGTAGGTTTGAAAATGTAAAAACGTAAATGGATAGGTTAAAGTTAGATATAGCGGGAATTACTGAAGTTCGGTGGCAGGAGGAACAAGACTTCTGGTCAGGTGAATACAGGGTTATAAATACAAGATCAGTTAGGGGTAATACAGGAGTAGGTATTATAATGAATAAAAAAATAGAAGTGCGGGTAAGCTACTGCAAACAGCATAGTGAACGCATTATTGTGGCCAAGATAGACATGAAGCCCAGGCCTACCACAGTAGTACAAGTTTATATGTCAACTAGCTTCGCAGATTACGAAGATACTGACGAAATCTATGATGAGATAAAAGAAATTATTTAGATAGCGAAGGGAGACGAAAATTTAATACTCATGGGTGACTGGAACTCGATAATAGGAAATGGAAGAGAAGCAAACGTAGTAGGTGAATGTGTAATGGGAGTAATGCTTGAATGAGGCAGCCGCCTGGTAGAATTTTGCACTGAGCATAGTTTAATCATAGCTAACACTTGGTTCAAGAATCATAAAAGAAGGTTGTATACATGGAAGAGGTTTGGTGATACTGGAAAATTTCAGATAAATTATATAATGGTAAGACAGAGAAATAGGAATCAGGTTTTAAAGTGTTAAACATTTCCAGCGGCAGATGTGGACTCTGACCACAATCTATTGATTATGAACAATAAACTAGAACTGAAGAAACTGCAAGAGGTGGGAATTTAAGGAAATGGGATCTGGATAAACTCAAAGAACCAGAGGTTGTATAGAGTTTCAGGGAGATCATTAGGGAACGATTGATAGGAATGGGGGAAAGAAATACAGTAGAAAAAGAATAGGTAGCTTTGAGGGATGAAATAGTGAAGGCAGCAGACGATCAAGTAAGTGAAAAGACGACGGATAGTAGAAATCTTTGGGTAACAGAAGATATATTGAATTTAATTGATTAAAGGAGAAAATATAAAAATGCGGTAAATGAAGCAGACAAAAAGAAATACAAACGACTCAAAAATGAGATCGACAGGAAGTGCAAAATGGATAAGCAGAGATGGCTAGAGGAAAATTGTAAGGATGTAGAGGCATATCTCTCTACGGGCGAGATAGATACTACCTACAGGAAAATTAAAGAGACTTTTGGAGAAAAGAGAACCACTTGTATGAATATCAAGAGCTCAGATGGAAACCCAGTTCTAAGGAAAGACGAGAAAGCAGAAAAGTTTAAGGAGTATATAGAGGGTCTGTACAAGGGTGATGTACTTGAGGACAATGTAATGGAAATGGAAGAGGAAGTAGATGAAGATGAAGTGGGAGATAGTATACTGTGTGAAGAGTTTCACAGAGCACTTAAAGACCTAAGCCGAAACAAGGTCCCGGGAGTAGACAACATTCCATTAGAACTACTGATAGCTTTGGGAGAGCCAGCCCTGACAAAACTCTACCATCTGATGAGCAAGATGTATGAGACAGGAGAAATACCCTCAGACTTCAATAAGAATATAATAATTCCAATCACAAAGGAAGAAGGTGTTGACAGATGTGAAAATTACCGAACTATCAGTTTAATAAGACACGGCTGCAAAACACTAACACGAATTCTTTACAGACGAATGGAAAAACTGGTAGAAGTCGACCTCGGGGAACATCAGTTTGAATTCCATAGAAATGTTGGAACACCTGAGGCAATACTGACCCTACGATTTATCTTAGAAAATAGAGTAAGGAAAGGCAAACCTATGTTTCTAGCACTTGTCGACTTAGATAAAGTTTTGACAATGTTGAATGGAATACTCTCTTTCAAATTCTGAAGGTGGCGAGGTTAAATCACAGGGAGAGAAAGGATATTTACAATTTGTACAGAAAGCAGATGGCACTTCTAAGACTCGAGGGCTATGAAAGGGAAGCAGTGGTTGGGAAGGGAGTGAGACAGGGTTGTAGCCATTCCCCGATGTTATTCAGTCTGTATATTGAGCAAGCAGTAAAGAAAACAAAATAAAAATTCGGAGTAGGAATTAAAATCCATGGAGAAGAAATAAAAACTTTGAAGTTCGCCGATGACATTGGAATTCTGTCAGAGACAGCATATGACCTGGAAGAGCAGCTGAACGCAGTGGACAGTGTCTTGAAAGGAGGATATAAGATGAACATCAACAAAAGCAAAACCAGGGTAAAGGAATGTAGTCGAATTAAATCGGGTGATGCTGAGGGTATTAGATTAGGAAATGAGACGTTTAAATAGTAAATGAGTTTTCCTATTTGGGGAGAAAAATAACTGATGATGGTCGAAGTAGAGAGGATATAAAATGTAGACTGTGATGACAAGCAAAGCGTTTCTGAAGAGGAGAAATTTTTTAACATCGAGTTTAGATTTAATTGGCAGGAAGTCGTTTCTGAAAGTATTTGTGTGGAGTGTGGCCATGTATGGATATGAAACGTTGACGATAAATAGTTTGGACAAGAAGAGAATAGAAGCAATGTGGTGCTACAAAAGAATTCTGAAGATTGAGATGGGTATATCACATAACTAATGTGGAGGTATTGAATAGAATTAGGGAGAAGAGAAATTTGAGGCACACCTTGACTAGAAGAAGGGATCAGTTGGTAGGACATGTTCTGAGGCATCAAGGGATTACCAATTTAGTATTGGAGGGCAGCGTGGAGGGTAAAAATCGTAGAGGGATACCATGAGATGAATACACTAAGGAGATTCAGATGGATGTAGGTTGCAGTTGGTACTGGGAGATGAAGAAGCTTGCACAGGATAGAGTAGCATAGAGAACTGCATCAAACCAGTCTCTGGACTGAAGACCACAACAACAACAACAACAACGTATCTGTCAGGGAGTGATCTCTGTTGGTGCTCCGAATGACGTAATGTTAAATTGTTATTAAAAATGGCCATAACTGGAACTCAAGTTACGTGACTTAACGTATTTTTTATTAACAGACAGACACAGATGAACCTCTCTTGTGTGTTTGCCAATTCTTGAGTCAACTCTGCCTCCCCCCCCCCCCCTTCAGGTGTCCGAGCTATAAAAGATGAAGATGGTGAGAGGAAGAAAGAGGGTGGGAATGATGGGGGAACTCGATTGCTATTGGTCGACTTTGTTTCCCGCTATTTTATTGTGCTAGCATTAGGCAAGAGGGGGTCACCGCCATTTTTATGTCACGTGACAAGCATCAACCAATTGCCTAATTGTTGTGGGGGTGACCTTGATCGGTTCCCAGTGGCTTCTGGAGGGAGGGGGCGGAGGAAGTAGGCTGCCACAAGGGGACGAAGGGTGTAATCCGACAACTGAAGCCTTATCTGTGATCTCGTAATAAGATCATTACCATGTATAGAATATACACTGCTTTTCTACTACTTATCAGCTGCAGCTTATGATAACACAAACCAGTATTGATAAATTGGCTGTGGGCTACTGAAATCCTGCAACATTTCTCTACGGCTGTCGAGGTGTTTTATAAATGGTGTTCACCGGATGTGATACATCGTCCGATGTTTACATGTCTCCGTACTGACACTACCCTCTTTAGCTGTCAGTTTAAGCCAAGCGGCTAGAAATTTAGATACACATTTCCAAGCTTTCGTTTCCTGTCGGAGATGTTACTAATACAGTGTGCGTGTGGAAAGAAATGGCTTGGAACTACTCATACGTGACATCATTAGTGGTCATTACAAGTTTGCAGTTATACGAAGATAATATCACATCACCGGAGATTCTCTGCTGTGCCTGCCGGCGTTTTCCATCCGTGCCAGCAGGCTACATAGCCTCGGGGCTCACTTAGAGCAGTTTCGCTTGTGTCCGCATGCATGCCGGGGGCGTTCTGTTCTGCGGCTACAGCCCTGCAGCTCTCCATCTGGTGTAGCTGCTGTACTTCGGTCTAATGTACACACAAGCGGACGCACTCACTCTACATCGAGATTCAATAATCGCGAAAGTGGCTCAATACGTTGTTCGCAAAGGAACTAAGTAGACAGATATAATTTTGCTGATAATTGTTTTACGTGCATAAGGCCCTGGTCCAAGGCCTAATTCTCCTCCTAACTCTTCCTTTTCGGTGCTTGTGAAATCATCGGTGGCTTTAACGGCAAAGAAAGCTGTTACAGATTCAAACTAGCTCAGCAAACCGTACTGTTTATATGTACCAGGCACCGTCTGTTCGTAATGTCATCGTACTGATGTCTAAGTTTGCGAAATTGCGCATATGTATGTTATGGAGCTTGTGGTAGGGAAGAGTTAGCGCTGCTTTTTTTTCATTTATTTTGCACTAAGGAGGAATAAAGAAGAGTTAGCGCTGTTTTTGTATTTGTTTATTTAACACTAAGGTTCAAATGGTTTAAATGGCTCTGAGCACTATGAGACTTAACATCTGAGGTCATCAGTCCCCTAGAACTCAGAACTACTTAAACCTAACTAACCTAATGACATCACATACATCCATGCCCGAGGCAGGTTTCGAACCTGCGACCGTAGCGGTCGCACGGTTCCAGGCTGTAGCGCCTAGAACCGCTCGGCCACCACGGCCGGCTAACACTAAGGCTCACAGCTTTTCTTACTTCATTCCTTCTTCTTCCGCCCTGTTAAAGCTGTTTTAATGCTTTTGAGTTTCTGTGGCTTATCTGAACATCCAGGTTTGGTGATGATTAGCTCTTGCTAAAACCACAGTGTCAGAGAAACGAATCTGATGCTTCCATTATCCCAGTGTATGATCTTCTACTGCTGATTTATCCGTCTTTTCCAGGCGGTAGTTAGTCCTGTGGTCATCCTGGAGGGTGTTAATGCTTCCTTTGTAGTTCCTATGTACACTTGACCGCTAGTGCGATGGATTTCATATACTTCTGCTGCGGCAAGCGGGGGGCAATCGCCCTTTGCAGTGTTCCAATGTTCGCAGAGCTTCCTAGTTGATTTAAACACTGTATCAGCACGTGATTTCTGAATACTATGTTAAAGTGACCGGTGGCAATTTTTACAAGTGGAAGGAAAATAACATCCGACAATTGTGTGGAAGAATTTAAACAGTTCGGCTTGCTGAATTTGTATGAGAGTGTAAATGCTTTCGGACTTGTTGAAGCGTCTGATGATGTCTCTACTATTGAACGACGAAACGTTGGGCAGGGAATTATGCCTTCGACTGTAGCCTTCTGTCCATAAAACAAATATCGGTAACAACGCAAATACCGGCCGTGAACGCCTGCATTCCAAAATATTAAGCTGAGTTCAGCAGTACCCCAACGGAATGTTACAGCGCCATGACTATATATGTAAATGATGTCACATATGGCGTCGGAAGTTATGTGAGGTATTTCGCAGACGACGCTGCTGTCTAAAGGATAGCTGCTGCGTCAGTATACTGCAGCGAATAGTTGAAGACCTGCAACGGACCAACAGCGGCTGCAGCACCTGGCAGATGCCTTTAAACGTATTGCGTACAAACAGACGCAAGACATCAGACATGTCCGATTACACTATTCGTGAGCCAGCCGATGTGGCCGAGCGGCTCTAGGCACTACAGCCTGGAACCGCGCAACCGCTACGGTCGCAGGTTCGAATCCTGCCTGGGGCATGGATGTGTGTGACGTCCTTAGGTTAGTTAGATTTAAGTAGGTCTAAGTTCTAGGAGACTGATGACCTCAGATGTTAAGTCCTATAGTGCTCAGAGCCATTTGAACTATTGGCGATAAAGCACCGAAAAATTAACAATAAAAGAAACGCAGGAGTAACTGGTCGGTGCACTTTAAAGTATAATAATAACACAAAAAAGTGAAGTAAAATTAGAAACGAGAGTAGAATTCATTGGAAGAATCTTGAAAAAAGATTGAAGTTTGTGGTAAGGTTTTATGGGACAAAATTGCTGAAGTCATAGGTCCCTTAGCCTACACACTACTTAATCTAACTTAAATTAACTTTCACTATGGACCACACACACACCCAAGCCCGAGGAAGGTCTCGAACCTCCGCCGAGGGGATCCGTATGGAGCGTGACAAGGCGCCTAAGACCGCGCGGCTACCCCGCGCGGCTGAATCTTGAATAAATTAAATTTATTTACGAAAGAAGTGACTTATAAAACAATTGTTGGGCCTATTCTTGAGTACTTCTCGTCAATCTACCCTGTCCAATGGGAGTACTGGATGAGATCTTTGGAAGATAGGCACGTTTCTTCAAGGGATGGATTAGTAAACGTGAGAGCATTACGAAGATTCTCTTGAAACTCCAGTGGCAGGCGTTTCAAGAGACCCGTTGATTTTATTGGAGAGGATTACTATTAAAGTTCCGGGAGCATTTTTTCCAAGAAAGGTGAAACATATTTTTTCTTCTCACATACGTTTCACAAAGTAGTTACTACAAGGACATCAGGGAAATTAGAGCTCATAAGAAGTAGCACTGACAGTTGTCCTTCCCGCGCAACGTTCACAGTTAAACAGAAAAGGAGCAAATTCATAGTAGTATCAGTTGCACCCTTTGACACAAACTTGCCGATTATAGATTTAAGTGTAATATGTTTCTTTTCGACTCAGGTTATAGCTTAATGACGTTACAATTTCTTTCGTATCCTACGAACATTTTTCTTTAACCTAACTACGTTACTCGTTGTTATCTTGTGTAATGTACAATTACAAAATCACTCTGCAACTCACACCTAATTGTCTGACAGAGCGGCAAGACCACTTTTAAATCGTACCTCTACCGTTACACTCTCGGAGAGCACGTGGGGTTAACGAACACGAAAGTTTTTCCGTGGAGTTCTAGTTTCCCTTATTTTACCGCTATGGTTATCCCCTCCCCCCTATGAGCGCGTGAGGCAACAAAATATTTCGGTGTTCGGAGAATGATATTATTGACTAGGGATTATGAAAGATATGGATGGGATATAAAAAGAATTGTTTTGTTGACTGTCATTCCAGATTACCGTTATTCAGTGCTGTCAGGTAAGATTCCGATAAAACGAAACTATTATGTAGAAGACAGACAACGTAAACAGTTCGTCTAGTGGGATTGTCGCATCTTTTAATTACTCTGCCAATGGAACTCATTCTTTGGTTTACCTGTCCTGCAGCGTTTTTTATATAACCGTTCCTGATGAAGTTATTCATAGCTGTAATCCCTAGATATTTAGGTGAAAATACTCTAGCTACATTCACCCAGACACAAAAGTATCTGAAACTTAATCCCTTAATCCACTCGAAAAAAAATGTAATAACTCAGGATAGCGTTAGTTCCAAAAAGGCAATTTGTCAATAGAAACGTGTAAGAATGATATCGAAGAAAATATAAAAAGTTTACAAAACAGTAGAGACGAAAGGAAAAGAAATACTGCACATTTTCATCAATGAAACAGTGTAACTATAATTTAACAGTGCCAAAACGGTTTTTAGCCATAATATTGATATCATGTTCCTATAGAAGGGATCACTTAACACTAATAAGTACATAATAAATAAAAATTGCAGCTGATTAAACGCACTCCAAGAAATTTAATTTTTCTTTCAGGTGCTCCCAGCCAGTCATGTAAGGCGACTTTATTTATTTTACTTACTGGTAATTTTGGTATACATATGGCAACACATATTTTTGTGTCAGGTAATTGCTACTCATCCATCATTTCAGATGACAAGTTATTGCGTACTATTGATATATTTGTTAGTTTGGTCATCTATCTTAATCAGAAAGTATATCTAAGAACAGACTTTGTATATGAGAGTAGCATCATTGCTTCTGTTGAATTTCATTCTGGCATTCAGTGTTAGCTGATAGATTTTTCTGATGCCTGGGCTGTAGAACGTTGCAGTCGATGCTTTCAGATGGAATTTGACAGTTCCAAATAAATTAGTTGCCGTAGCTGAAAGTTTTATGCAGAAATTGCTGCTTTTCTATTTGTAACATCAACACAGTTTCATGTTCTCTGGATATGAATTTTCCTAGTATAGATTCCTTTTCGTATTTCTATACATCCTTACAATTCCATATCCATTCCTATGTGGTTCCGAAGAAGTATACAAAATTTAAATACAGAATATGAGATACTTTAATGCGACGTGTCATCTACAAAAACATTGAAAACGTATACCTGAAACTGACCTGCGTGTACTGCATACTGTCAACAATATTGCACAGCCCATTTTCAGAGCTGACAGTAAACTTATTCTGGCACATGACAAAACAATAGGCTTGCATTACTGTAGGGTGCCCCCCCACCCCTCCTCCCGTTATGTGTGAGGATAAATGCGTTGAACAAGCGTAAGTTCATTGTGGATGGCTAAAACCATCTGAATGCTGCATTTTCTGTTATCTGGATCTGCACAGAAAATTCTGTTCTCTGCTACTAAAGATTACTCGACTCCTATCTTCCAGGTTATTTGATGGGCGTGTTGACGAGGTAACTACGGCACTGCACTCAAATTCGGCGGCATCCGGTTGCAGCTTTATTTCTACATTTAAGTGAATGTGTGCTACAGTTAACGCCGGTGTCGTGCTAAACCCTTCACTAATTTAGTTAGGGCTCTGCCCATAATGACTTCGCAATCGAATATTCATTATGATGAACCAATTGTTCCTTCTCTGTCATTTATTTCTGAGGAAGGTGTCTAAATTACAAAGATGTCGCAGGATATTTCGACATGGATTATGGCCGTGTTGATGAGATTGAAAACGCTCCAAGGATATCTGAAATGAAGTTACAGAACCTCGTATTTAGTGTCTTTGTTTGCCTTGTACGTCATAATTTCAAGCACCTGTTGCGAAATATGAATTGAGAATTGTCACCTCGCGGTTGTCAATGATGTGATATCAGTTTACAGCAGTAAATAAGTGTCGGCCATAACGTAAGTATACGAAACTTAAAGCAAATAATATTTGCATTTCTGTAAAGCTAGTCCTTGAATGAAATGAAATGAAAATAAAGAATGTTATATGACGCAAAGTTTGACATACTGGCTAAATTCTTTAAGCCCATATCTCCTTAACCTGTCATCGCAAACCATGCATTCATTTCATTTCACAACGCTACCACGACGGTTTTAATGAGGCTGTATATTGTCTGCATGGTAACATTCATCTGCACTGGCTGTCATCGGTTGCCCAACCATCAACGTCGACAATTACTTGAGAAACGGTTGTTATTCGTATCTCTTTACAAGGGCATATACCTATGTCATCAAACTATATTGTTTTCTGGGCATCCGCAGCTGTTGAAAAGCATGATGTTTAGAGGAATTACGCTGACAGTTGGTGAAATTCTTGTGTTACTGAATTACTTTCGGTTTCGTGGCCTAAAGCCGCATCAGCAGATGCAACAGTGTTAACAGGTCATAGGTCTACCCTTCGCTCCTGGTCAAGACATATTATTCAGAGAATATTGTCTACTTCATATTGGTGAACAATGGTGACAAATACGTGATCCGCTATTTACGTAATAAATGCTGGTTGGTTGATCATGTAGCTATAGACGCTTGTTTCAAAATTTGACAGCATCGGTGTGATGGCAGCTCAACCCGATGTTGGGAAGTGTAGAAGCAGCCCGAACAAGCGACTAAGGGAGACTGACAGGACTAGTAGCGCTAATAGCCTGTTAGTCCCTCGTAGTTGTTTGTTCGGGCTGCTTCTACCCTTCCCAACATCAGATTGCCTCACACCGTTGGGCGCAAATTTTGAAACAAGCGTCTATAACTACGTGTGCACCCACCAGCAATATTTACGAAATTAATGGATCATGTCTTCGCCGCCCTTCGTTCGCCAATATTTGGCGGGCAGTATTCACTGAATAATACGTTATAACTAGGAGAGAAGTGCAAACCTATGAACTTTCAACACTATTGCAGCTAGTGATGGGGTTGTAGGCCACGAAACCGGTAATGATTCAGTAAAACAAGAATTTTACCAGCTGTTAGCGAAATTCTTCTTAACATCATACTTATTAGTTCTGAAATATCATAAAACATGTATCTACTCATCATGTGGTATTTTCATTTGCAATAATACAAACACGCACACGCACACATTTAGTTTTTCTTCCTAAAATATGTGCTGTGTGTGAGTCTGTGTGTGTTCGTGAGCACATGTGTGTGTGTGTGTGTGTTTGTGTGTAATATCGTCAGAGAGAAAGGGAATGTGATTGAGGAACAGAGAGGTAGAGAAACAGTGAAAATTAAAATAAATGTAATGATTAAACTAGGTCTCTTATTTGCTTTCTTCACTTACACGGCTTCTATCAAGAGATTACTTTGTTAATGTTATAAGACATACCAGAAGAAAACTGATTTCAACGCGTGCCCGCACAAAACTCGTTCGCAGGCACCATACGATGGAGACAGAATACAGCTTCTTTTTCATAGACGGAAGAAAACAGAAAGAAAGCTTTTGCCCTGGCGTTAGAACAACACCGTCCGTTTAAACAACCTCGAGAGTGTTAAGGGCATTTGCGACGGCGCTCCTACCTGAGGCTATGTTGTGTTAACATAGGTTAGGCAAAGAAACAGGGTGGACAAAAACTTGGCAGCTGCGCTCATTTGTTAGGTGGCGCCTGGCTGTGGCCATCGCCAACAGCCAAGCTGCCGTATTTTCTGTGAAAACAATGGAGACGGGAACATGATTACTTTCACCTGAACAAATTGCCAATATTTGCTGTCTGCTCGAGAAGGAAGTGGCAGTTTGTTGAAACAGAGGACAGATGTGTTGAACAGAAGTCCCACAGACAAAAGCCGCAGTGACTGCTTATTATTATTCCATTTCCTTCGGCTCGGCAGAGTTTAAAGCGTAGACTGTTGACTCTGGTATTACAGACCGAGAAAGGAAACGGTTCTACCGCTCGCTTTTACGCTGTGCCCAAGTTCTATGTTATTTGCAGTATTCCTGTTTAATTGGCTGCAAAGGAGCGCAGCCTGTTTAATTCGAGTCGTCCCTTTTATGTCGCTTCTGTGCTGACAATAAGAAAGCAAATAAGCGCTAGCTTACTTCATTAAGTCACACGTAATTTGTCTGAGAAATGTATTATTACACACGCCAGAAAGCGGCATAATCAACCCTGAAGCTTATACAGCTCTCTCTCCCTCCAGCATCTAAAACATGGGATTCGTACTTGCGAAGAAAAGTGTTCAACTATCTATCATCTTGTGAGCACTATCAAGTCACACAATCACGTTCTATGCATCTGTGATGATTCAATCATTATGCCCCATTAACCAATCACGTTTCATCTCAACATTACTTTTCACTTGAAAGTTACACATAAGCAAATATTTGTATTTCGCAAACAAGACTTAATTATTCTGTTTTAAATGAAAATACGTTTTAGGGATATATTATGTGGTAAGAGGCCTAAAAGAAAGCCACTAAAGTAAACAGTCCTGCATAAAAATTTTGTCTCAGAGATGAAAGAAGTTTTGAAATGCACTTGCCCTTGTGAAACTACACATTGACATGTCAGTAAGTATCCTTTGTTACTCTTCGGTGGAAAAGAGGGGAGGGAAAAGAGGGGGACAGTGAAGTACAAGAAATGATTACACCATTTAATTATAATACGCTATGTTGTCAAGGGTCTTCTACAGAAAAGTATGCAGTGGAATATTAGCTTAGACAACGTCGCGGAACTTACTGTTTGCCATCCTCGTCCATCAAACATCTCGATGTCAACAGAACGTAAAACACTGGCTCTCTTACAACTTCTGAATTAGTGTAGGCACGGAATAATATGGATGAATTATCGAGAGCAACGAAAATACTGTTTGTGGCATGCCTACTATTTTGAAATTCTGTAATGTGTTTGGGATTAGCATGAAGTTCCATTCTCATTTCATGAAAAACAATTTGTGTTTCGTACTTACATATACGCGTAAAAGAGGAACTCGACTGAAATGAACAGCGTTAAATACGATGGTTGGAACTGTAAGACTGGAGGTTTCTTATTTATAGCATATACAAAATTAATAGATGTTACAGATTTTTACTGTCCTTCAAACTAGTCACCAGCATTGTGTGTGACCCGTTGCCAGCGATACCCTTAACAGCGCCAGTTGTGTAGACAGTTGAAGCAGAGCGGTGTATTGCCCGACGAATATCTGTAACAGTTCTGAACCGAATGTGGCGAAGTGCTTCCTCCAAGTTAGGAATCAAGTTGAAGTCACAAAGACCTAGGGCCGGGGAATGTGTTGGGTGGTACATCACTTCTCAGCCCACCGATCGAACAATTCAAGTAGAACTTGTGCTGTATGCGGCCGACCATCATCCTGCAAAATGATTGTCGGATCCTACAGAAAGTATCGTCGATTGTTTCACTAAGCTGGTCACAGGCTGTGTACCAAAAATGAATAGCTCAAAGTAAGAAGGGGCGACACTTTCAGCGGGATACACCCATCATTTTGCAAGACTGTGATCTGGCAGATATGACGCAAGCTATCAACTCAACTGGCGCTGCTAAGGATATCGTACCGCTTCCACATCGGTGGCAACCAGTTATACTCAATAGTGGTGACTAGTCGGAAGAACAGTAAAACTTAGAAATATGTACCTATTTTCTATAAGTTGTAAATAAGTAGTTTACAACCTTAAAATTCTATCTCTTCCATACATAGGATATAAGTGAGTCTCAGGTTGCTGATGTAAGCCTGTATTCACACATAAATACCCCTACCCATTTCACCACTCCACCACTCTCTCTCTCTCTCTCCCTAACATCACTTTCAAATAAAAGATTATTGTAGTGATAATTATATTGTACAAATTTATTAGCACAATAATAATTCTCCCAAAATGATCTGTTAGCGGATTGCACTGAGAGGGTATCGATGATACGGTGAAATTTATTGAACTGCTCACATACAAATGGAATGTGATGTTATTACCTCTCTGTTGTACCAAAACGCAGTTACCAAAAATCATACTGGCTGTTCAACATGCATTCTGAGCCTGTATCATTCTTCAAATTTCGTTCATCTCGAAACTTTCCAAAACCAGGAGCTTCCTTCTAGATTGAACATCAGTATAGATACACACATTGCCTGCGTATACGTTTCTTTGGACCTCCTTTGAGGCTTCTGGCAACATGGTTAATTTTTTTTAGATTGTATTGGAACGTAGATCCATGTAATATTAGCGTGTTTATTTATAATTCCATTGTCTTTCACGAACCGTTGTTCGTTTAATGTGCAACTATTTTGTGCACGGATTTGAATAGAACATGCCAATATGTCAAACTATAGAGTCTTCAAATATTTTGGATTATTATTTAGTAATTAAAATTCTTTATATTGTGTAGAATACGGGTAAAAGTGTTGATATACTCCAGTTCTGTCACTTCTTGTATTTGTTACCAACAATCTATCTTAAGGAACTCCCGCATTTAAATTTTTTCTGCTTCTGCGTCTGTTTCGCTTTCCTAATACTTTAAGAGAGAGTATAAATTTATATTATAAGTTATTTGGTTCTACTGCTTTCTGTTTCAGTACATTGGTAACCAGAGGAGTTAATATCATAAAAAATCATTTAAGCCTTGATTTATAAAGCCGTTACATACATAAGTAATGTCAATTGAGTCAAACTTCCATAGATTGTAAGATTCTGTTACACATAGTGATTTAGTTCCTCTATCTTCAGTTCAACAAATTTTTTCTACTGCCGGTGTAATGTGGGATATTTTCGTATATTGGTTTAAATGGCTCTGAGCACTATGCGACTTAACTTCTGAGGTCATCAGGCGCCTAGAACTTAGAACTAAATAAACCTAACTAACCTAAGGACATCACACACATCCATGCCCGAGGCAGGATTCGAACCTGCGACCGTAGTGGTGGCTCGGTTCCAGACTGTAGCGCCTAGAACCGCACGGCCACTCCGGCCGGCGTATACTATATTCAAAACATTATTGAATACAATATAAAGAATTACTGAGTTGTCAGGATTTCTCTTTATTCTCTTCCTCATTTGTTATATTTCATCTATATTAATTTTATTCGGAACTTCCTTTTGCAAATACTTATTTACGTGTTATATACAGCTACGAACTACACCCAAAAAGTTCTTTATCTAATTCGAAATTCTTTTCAGTCCCTCTGTATGTTCTGTACTGGTTTACACTTAATAGTACATTTCTTCTCTTTAGTCAGCAGTTTCTATCGTATAATTCAGTCCTATTCCTATTTTCGTATAAGATTGTATATACCAAACTAATGAACTGCGTTTATGAGCGTATGTTCATCTCCTGCTTTACCGACACGACGCCAGTTCGTGGTACGATATTTCTGTCACTACATACACCGCTTTTATTAGTTGTTCTATTGTCCTCCACTTTCTAAGATACCAACTCCAAACCCCAGGATAATAATTTATTTTTCAAGCACAATCATTTTCACTGCCACATCTAAAATCTGTGATTTTTTTCAAGAAACGTTAAATGTCTACCTTCAGTATCATTTAAGAAACCAATGTAATTCCGTGGTCATTCGGCGTCTTAGATTTCTGCACGTCACCCCTTTTTGTAATACTCCCGATTTTCACTCTAAGTGCAAACATAACAGGGGGTTAGAAATAAAATTTTGAGCTGGAACATTTCTGTACATCAAACCGTTGATTATATATATTTTTAATATGATGCAAAGAGATAAGAAGGCTAGCAGAAACATGATCTCATACAAGTGTCTACTGGAAGACAACCTTGCGACAACTGCATGTATTTTAAAAGCATGTCTGAAACAATAAAATATGTTTTGATGAGAACTGTCACATGTATGAAGGATGCGGCTATAAAGATTGCGTGGTACTTGTAGTCCCAGTATTTAGATTGAAATATGAACCACCTGAGTTAAAATCACTAATTATTTCGAAATTTGATAGGGTATTACACTATTAACTACAACACATTAAAACATTAAGCATACAGATCATCTCCGACACAATTCAGTTCTAGTAAATTAAATGAACAAAGTCATAAAAAACCTGAGGTGGGTATACGATCTCTCTTTTTCTTAACAATTACTTTTCCTAGTCAGTAGCTTCCGTGTAATTGTATTACTTCTTCTAGGTTAGTCCATAGGACTTGTAGCGTGATATTCATGAAAACTCTGCAAGAATCCTACTATCGATGCAAAAGATTAACACAAACGATTGAAAGTAGATGGGGAAATATCCGCTGGAGAAACTGCTACCAGTATCTGCTTAATAAAATTCCGGGCAGAGTTAGGCAAGTCAGTTTCTCGTAATTGAAACGGAAATTCATAATTTAGTTTACTATTGTGGTCTGCGAGATAAATGACAACTTCCACCATGATGACAGAAACCATAAGTTAGGTGATAGTGCTCTGGGACTGAGCACATTTTCTGTCGCGTCTGGGGTGGTCGGTGATTCATTCCTCCCCTCCGCGCAGTGCATCTCAATCAGCTCCACACCCTAGCTGAAGTCCCTTCCCCCTACTTAACGCTGATTAGCTCCGTTAATTACTCCTAATTCACAATCGCCCCAGCTCCATTTTATCGCTTGATACGCGTCACCCCTGTCGTGGCGCTAAGGGATGGCAGTTAACTTAAAAAGCCAATGCCTGCCAGAACGGTTGCTGGGGTGGTAAGCGGTAAATGCTCTGTTTGCCGTTACACAAGCGGTATAATTACGATGGCAGTTAACAGCGAAGAAATTTTAGTGGTACCGGTACACTGTCATTATGCTCTCGAAGCACGCCAAGCATTTATGCATGCGAGAATCTTGTTTTAAATCTTCCGCTGTACTACACTCTTTCCCTAATTTTTTCAGTTGGTCGAAGCTGTCTTTATTTTGTTAGTTGTCATCAGTATGTGATTATACAGGATTCTGGGCATTACCCTCTGGTTTTATCGCAATAGCAAATGGAATGCTTTTGGCATTCACAAAGGAGATAATTTTTTATACGCCGCACGCCTATGGTTGCACGCACATTTCAAAACCCCTAACTGATGTAAGTAATAGATGTAAAAGATACAACTTCATGGTGCCAGATGAATGTCTCTCAAATCAGACGGAGGAAGATCTGACAGAAGCTTTTCTTTTTAATTGCTTCGTGTCTATTAAAGTATATCCGTAAACGCTAAATGGAAAATAATTTGTGCTTGACGTATTTTACACCTACGACAAAGCCATATTAATGCACTTCGGTTACTTTTTCTTTCCTTTTCCTTGAGTGGCATCTGAGCTAGGGCCCTTATAGACTGCTACATGTTACACGCCACCCCCCTCCCACCATCTCCCTCTTCATATTTGTGGAGCCTTACTAAGGCTCTCAAATTATTTCGTCCATTATTTAAAATGATTCGTAGTTTATTATGTACGCTGTAGATGGATGATTTTACCACGAAATGTGTATTACTCGATAAAAAATTTTATCATGTTGTGATAACAACATAACAAGTATGATATACACTGATAAGCCAGAACATTATGACCCCCGACCTACTGTCGATAAATTCCAGTCCAGGCGATGGCAACATCACGTGGCTAGAAATAACTGCCAGTCACACACACGCATAGCGCATGTAGTATTAGCGATCGTGCTATACGTGTGTAGAATGGGGAGGAGCGCGATCTATCTGAGTTCGACAGAGGGCAGATTGTGTTGGTCCAGACGCTCGAAACGAGCATTTCAGTAGCTGCACGACTTTTCGAGTGTTCGAGAAATTCTGTGGTGAGTGTACTCAACACGTGGAAGACCAAGATGAAATCACATCCAGACGTTGTGGGGTTGGGCGGCCACCTCTGATTACAGATGTCGGACGTCGTCGGCTGGGCGGACTGGTAAAATAGGACAGGTAGCGCGGTGTGGCGAAACTAACATCAGACTTTAACGCTGGGCAGAGTACAAGTGTTTCTGAACACACTGCCAACGATGGGCCTCCGCAGCCCACGACTCATGCATATGCCAATGTGAACACCATGACGTCGTCAACTACGACTGAATTGGGCACGTGATCATCGGCACTGGATGTTGGCACAGTGGCAGTGCGTTGCATGGTCTAATGAATCCCGATAGCTTCATCATCTTGCCGATGGGAGGGCTCGAGTTCGTCGTCTTCCAGAACAGTCCCTTGACTCCTGCACTGAGGAACGCAGACAACCTGGCGGCTGCTTAGTTATGCACCGGGGACATTCACGCAGGCATCCATGGGTCTAGTGGAGCTCATGCATGACACCGTGACGACCAAGGAGTATCATACAGTACTTGCAGACCACGTTCACCCCTTCATTAGGTTGATGTTTACCGATGACAAAAATGGTTCAAATGGCTCTGAGCACTATGGGACTTAACTTCTGAGGTCATCAGTTCCCTAGAACTTAGAACTACTTAAACCTAACTAACTTAGGGCATCACACACATCCAAGCCCGAGGGCCGCTCGGGATTAGTCGAGCGGTCTTAGGCACTGCAGTCACGGACTGTGCGGCTGGTCCCGGCGGAGGTTCGAGTCCTCCGTCGGGCATGGGTGTGTGTTTGTCCTTAGGGTAATTTAAGTTAAGTAGTGTGTAAGCTTTGGGACTGATGACCTTAGCAGTTGAGTCCCATAGGATTTCACACACATTTGAACATTTTTGAACAAGCCCGAGGCAGGATTCGAACCGGGGACCGGAGCGGTCGCACGGTTCAGGGCTGTAGCGCCTAGAACCGCTCGGCCACCTCGGCCGGCTACCGATGATAGTGACATTTTTTAGCAAGGTAATGCGCCATGTAACAAGGCTGGGAGTGTTATGAGGTGGTTCGAAGAACGCAATGGCGAATTTCAATTGATGTGCTGTTCACCCAAGTCACCAAATCTTAACCTTATCTCTGATGTGCTTGAACGTTGCATTAGAACTCATAGCACCCTTCCCCGGAATTTATAGGAAGTAGGTGAAATGTGTGTGCAGATATAGTGCCAAATCCCTCCGGTGACCTATCAGTGACTCGTTGCTTCCGTGCCACAATGCATCGCCGCTGTTATCCATGCCAAAAGTGGACTTACCAGTTATTACGTAGGTTGTCGTAATGTTTTGGCTGATCAGTGTATGAACACCTGCTTATATAATAGTGAACCTCAAATACAATGAAAGTGCATTTTAAAACACATTTTATACATTAAAGTGTTTGGATAAATGCCCTAAAACCATGATGAGAACTGATAATCGTTAAGAAAGCGAGCTACCGGCAGTGGGGAATACATCGCGACACACGCTAGTCATCATCTCCGAGGATGAAGTTGACACTAGATGAATATGCATCCTTCAGTTGTACCTCAGAATTCCATGATAACGTGAGGATGAATGGAATACTTTTGTCAATTAATGTTCCAACGCTAACTGAATGTTCGCCATTGTATTTACTATTATGTTGTCTGAAAAGAAACAATTATATTTGATACAAACCAGGTAATACATTCCGCATGTTCGCCATAGATTTTGGTCCGCAATATATCGGACACAGTTTAATGATTACAACAGTAAACAATCCAATCAGGGTAAATGACTGTATAAAAATCGAGGGAACGATGTTATATTCTGTTTCTTTTTTGTTACTGTATTTGAATGTCTATAGAAACTCTGCAAGCCCAGATTTCATAATTGTGATAAGTGATGGGAGCTGAAATATCTCTACACTTCAGATTGTGCTAGCCCAGAACACAAAAGGCATAACCTCGACGGCATTTAAATCGTCGATGTATATTACGTGGAAACGTGCTTGGATAGCGTAACGCACACCACGAAATCTGCCGAGACCTGAAGGTGAACGAGACCCAGATCGAATCCTTCCGCAGGATATACGACCGTGGCTGGTGCACCGGCCTACCTGAATGTGGTTTTCAGGTGGTTTACCACACTCGTTTAGGCAAATACGGGGCAAGTCCCCGATTTCCTCTTCAGAACATGTGATACTCAAGCATTTAAAATTCGATCTTACACATAGACAGGGAAGTTAAAGAAAGTGATTTGCTAAATCCTGAGTACTGCGTAGCCCCCAACAGACGGGGTTAACACTGTAGAAAAGTAAAAGAAGAAGAAGAAGTGTATACAACAAAGGCGTCAACCAGAGAGTAAGTGCAAATATTAAGTCGTATGGTTTTGTTAGCAGAGAGGTCCCCGAAAGGTTGTTCTGCCCCAATTCTAAGCGCACGCTTTCCTGGTCTCCAACGACATTTTCTTTTCGTGGGGAGTTTAACGTTTATGTTGTGAGAAATAGTGAAGGAAGAGCGTTTAATACGGTGCAGGTATACTGCTTGCTGGTCTCACCGATAAGGCCAGCAAGCTCAGCAGCCCACTCCGACGGTCGGATCACCATCAACGCCCTCACATATCCGTAATACGTTAGATATTACGCACAGCTGATTGATTATGAACTGTACACCACTGCTTCTCCTCTTCAACTGGTCTATGAAATATTAAGGTTTATAATTTATATAAAAAACAGATACCAGCCACATTTATGGTTTAAAAGGTTTAATATCTTCAGACCATGACCGGTTTCGGATTTTTCTTTACAAATCCATCTTCAGATGGCAGATTACAAGCATTCTTAGTTGGACCTAGTTTTGTTTGTGTCATTCGTTTGCTGCACTGGGAAAGAAAAGAAATATTTTTGTTGTCATATCGGTAATGGTATTTTTACGAAAGACTTACTTGTTGTACAACATCTAATTGCTCATGAGATGGTTTTTATAAACATTAATAAACTTGCAGGTTAGTGTACTTACGAGCTGTGTAGTTCTGCCTGACGAAATATTCGTGCGTTTATGTTTTCGAACGCAAGCTTAATATTAGTTACGAATTTCTTTTCCATTACAAGGCTTCACGCTGGTTGTCACCAAAGGCGAAGCCACATTATGTTCTAACGTACCTTCCAGACCGACGTTATTAGATACGAAGCACAGTCTAGAATTAGGCGTGCATGTGAAAATAAACGGAAGTCTCCTTTTCAAAGGAACCGTCCCGACATTTGCCTTGAGGGTTTTAGGTAAACCAGTTCTTTGTTTTCGTGATCTTACCCCGTGTCCTCATGGGGTCAGTACATCATTCTGGGTTTTGTATTGTTAATGGTAGAGAGTGTATGTGTATGGATGTCCTTCCTCTCACCACCCCTCCCCCAACTTCTCCTTAACCCCCCCCCTTGCCGGATGGCCGAAAGGGAATTTGTGTACCCCATTTAACCGCGTCTAGCGTCATCCCAGGTGAAAGTGTGGGAACCTTTCGAAATGTTTGAGAATCACGTAACTGAGACGGGGAGCAGGTACCAGCCTGACATTCTTTAAATGATTTTGCAATGGCTTCAGCTGACTTTTTTTATTTGATGTATGAGAGTACAATTTTTGCCATAGGAATTTTCAAGTGTCTAAAATAGTTTTATAAAATGAATGCGTTAGTGTCGCTTACGAATGAAACATAAGTTTATGTCATATCTCATGATATACTATTAGGATTGTAGCTTAGTTCATAAGAGATTCGTTAATTTTTGGCTGTGTCACATATGTCTTTGCCCTTATATTGTGTTCATGACAGCGTGTAATTGTTTGACAGAAAAATGGAAATACTTTTTGTTATTACGGGAGTTTTACTTTTGAGGAGTTGTCTGAGAGCTCTTATGCATAAAGTCGATGTCCTTAACGTACAGCTCTCTACGCAGCGCCATCCCTCGCATCAGGTGTTAAACTACGAGAATTTTTCCTCTGTGTTCTTTCTTTTTAAGTGCACGCTTGCATGCATTACTCAGTGCATAGCCGGTGTCTCTATTGAAGTAGTTTTTACAAAGTCTCACTTGAACTGCTTCTGTGATCACAGAGTTCCAATAGGTCGATGCAGGTATTCGCGTTCTTTCAAAGAAAAGTCTGTTTTGAAATTCAAATTTAATTTTGGAAATTACTTGACTGACTTCTTTTTTCGTGACCCTCTAATAAATGTTTGGAAAGAAAAACGTTATATATATTTTAATGTACTTGGTATACAAATATATACATACTAAGTAAAGAGGAACTGTTAATAGCAAAAATCTCGAAAAGTTCTTGACCGATTTAGTTCAGGCAAATGTATTGTACGGAAGGAGGCTATATATTTTAATATCGTTGTAAGCAAATATTTCGAAAAGCTCTTCACCGATTTACTTCAGTTTTTTAGACGCTTCTCTAATAAACATTTGGACTGCCACATACCACTTATTTTTAGACATACATGGTATGTTAATGTATACGTCTGTACTATTCTATATAGACAAGAAGTTGTGTAACGTTTGTATTTATTCGTAACACAAAACATAGTTTAATCATTGACAAGAATTGCAATTTACGTTCTTCTAAGGTACTTTCTGTGCGATGCACGTCTTCTCACAGTATGAACTCCAGATCGTTTACCTCCTGTGTGTGTATGTGTGTGTGTGTGTGTGTGTGTGTGTGTGTGTGTGTGTGTATGTATGCATGTGTAGGCGGGTAAATTTGTTTGGGATTTACAGACGCTCAACGGCCAGGCTATTAGCACCCGGTTATCGCGCTATCGAGGAAATTCAGCAAAGCGAATGGTTTACAGGCACACTGATTGGTTGCCAGTTTAATAATGAAGAACTAACTAAATAGTGTCTTGCAAATATTTATAAATGGTGTTATAGAAGTTAACACCTATTAACCACAGAGTAGTTTATAGAGCACTTCTAATCAACCGAGTGGAGAAGATACCGAGTAAAGAGCGTGGTAATTTTCTACTGAGCTCTATAAACAAAAAGGAGAAAATTTTGAGGTCACAACGTGTATAGAATAGATATTTAATAAGGTGAGACGTTTTAAAAGTGGCACTAAATAATTTCAAATATTTGCAGCGGAGATGAAAATAGTGAACAGAGTGCTGATAGGGGTAAAGATAATGTATTGTGACATTTGAGTGCAGATACTGTCACAGAAACAAAACTTGGCCGTCATCATCATCTAAGTTAACAAGTTAGTTTCTCGTGAGACTTTTATCGACCAGCATACTCAGTAACGTGGCTCGGAGGAAATACACTGAAATCGTATTCGGTAGGAAAGCTGGTCCTCAGGTCTTAGAAGATTCTCAGCTTTCCTGAATCATTCGAGGTGAAACACGGGGTGGTTTCTTCAGTAAACTCACACCCGATCTCTTTCGCATCATTACTGAAATAGTGCTACAACTATAATCATGAAACTTCCTGGCACATTAAAACTGTGTGCCGGACCGCGACTCGAACTCGGGACCTTTACCTTTTTCTGGCAGAAGTGAAGCTGTGAGAAATGGGCGTGAGTCGTGCTTGGGTAGCTCAGTTCGTAGAGCACTTGCCCACGAAAGGCAAAGGTGCCGAGTTCGAGGCTCGGTCCGGCACACAGTTCTAATCTGCCAGGAATTTTCGTATCAGCACTCACTCCGCTGCAGAGTGAAAATCTCATTCTGAATCTAGAATCGTCTTTCCCCGGAGTAGGTCATACAGATCGGATAAATTAACTGTATCGGTTCTCTAATATTCCTTCGTGTATTAAGTATTTTCTTTCCCCTCTTCTGCTGTCCTTCTCTGCCTTTTTGGAACTGTGTTGTCTTAGAAAGCTTCCTATGTCTTGATTTGCATCTGTGTTTCGTTTTGTCTTCTAGTTCTTAGATATTTACTCCAGTTTCTTGTAACAACAGTTGCTTTCCTAAGCCTCTTGAATTCTTCAAAATATTACAGAACTTCTCTTTTCTGTCACCACTGAAGCACTCTTTGGACTTACTCGAAGAACATGAATCTTCTTTTCCTAATTTTATCTCAATTTTTTTCTATGCATTAGTATACGTTTGTATTTTCATACTAATTTTTCTACTTATCCCAAAACGTGTGTTTCTGAAGAACACATACATTCTGATTTACTGAGTTACTGAGTTTACTGTTACTGAGTTGTAATGATTCATTGCTGACAGTGTCTTTTTTTTTTCTTTTCTGTTACAAATATCACACGTGATGTGAAATCCTAAATGCATCTTTCTTAATCGTCTTCTGGTAGCTCAGTCCCTGGTGATTTATGCTATACAGTTTTATTTGTTTGCTCTTCCGACAGTTTCATAAAATCCTTCATTTCTGTGGCCATGGTGTCTTTAGTTGCTTTATAACGACTGAAAGTATTTTAAATCACTTTGTGAAACTACATGTGTGTGTGTGTGTGCGTGTGTGTGTGAAATCTTATTGGACTTAACTGCTAAGGTCATCAGTCCCTAAGTTCACACACTACTTAACCTAAATTATCCTAAGGACAAACACACACACCCATGCCCGAGGGAGGACTCGAACCTCAGCCGGGCCCACCAGCACAGTCCATGACTGCAGCGCCCTAGAGCGCTCGGGTAATCCCGCGCGGCTGAAACCGCATGAAAGAGCGCATTTGTACCACCAAAAACATTTCGTTTAATTGATATAAAACATCATCCAATCTATTGAAACCTATTTATCATTTAGATTGCTCTCTAGGCCTAAGGACAGTTTACTGTAAAAAGATGTTGATTTTTTCCTTACGGTATTTTATGTCCGATTTTTTGTCGCATTAGGAAGTGTCGTCGGCTTGAACGTTATTCAGGTATTCCCTCCTTTGGCACTGTTGATTTTAAATAATTCCCCATTACTTCGCAGCGCTACATATTTCTCTATGTGAAACTCGACAAAATGTAGCATTAATACTGTTTGACTACATACTTCTGCCCAAACGTGGCCCTGCATTTTTTGTATGAGTAATGCTGCCAACTTTACAGCTAGTTTTGGTTTCCACTTGATCTAACAATGTTCTCTACATCTATTGTTTGCCATGTCAATTATGTCGTTTACAATGGAAAAATTTTGTAAGAATCATAAAAATCAGTAAAATCAGACACCTACTTGCTTTCCAATGTAGTCACCAAGTACTCATATCACAAAGACAAAATAAATAACTGCTTCATTAGCAGGTTAATACTGGAAACCAGACGTTATACAGTTAACAAATCGCACTAAAAAATTTTTAAAAAAACTTTGTCTCTCTCTCTCCGCCCCTCCCCCTTCCTAATCGCACCACAGACTCTCTGTATTGCAGTCTATCTCTGCCACCCTCCCCTCCATTGCAATTCTATCTTCCCTCTGTTTGTTTGTTTGTTTGTTTATATGTTTTGTTTTTCCTTCTCATTACCAACTCACTCTTCCTTGCACTACGTGACATTCACTGTTTAGAAATTTGACTCATATTTAACCCCCACCACATGCCTTTTAGATCTTCAGCTCCATCCTTACTTCATAATTTTACCTACAAAGTAAATGAATGCATAGCAACGTAATAAAACGACATAATAGACATATGAGAAACTTCAGATGAATAGAACATTTTTAGAACAAATAAAAAATAAAATTAGCGTTTAAGCTTATCCCACTACTTGCAGAAGAACACACAGAGTCACATTCATCGAGAGGTGTGGAAACAAACAGTATTAATACTATGTGGCGTCGTGTTTCATTTCAGGAAATGTTTAGTGCTTCAAAGCAGTGTTGGAATAGGTAAAAAATAGCAGTCGCAAACGAGGAAATGCTTCAAAAACGTGTAACCAGAGGACACTTCCTGATGTTAGTGAATATCGGAAATAAAATACCGTAAGTAAAATCAACAATTTTTAATTGTTTTTAGTTATAGAGAGCAAGGGAAATTATAAATACGTTTTATAACAGATCATTTTACTTCATTAAAACAAAATGCGTTGGGCGACAAAAGCACGCATTTCCTTGTAGTTGCACAAACGACTCTGAAATACCTTCAGTAGCTCTTGTGATACTTTGTGCTTTATTTTGATACCGAAGTCCTCCTGTTCCTCGTTATTTCTTGTTTGTCGAAGAGGTTCTATAATCCTCTTTTCACTGTTGATTGTCAAAGTATGTATGCCTGCATGTGCGCTATCTCTGTAGTGTTTGTCAGGATTGCTAAACAGACTGTAATTTATTTATTTTTAGAATATATCTTCCACAGTTCTGCTTGGTTTCGACAGCATGAGTTGCAAGAAATGACTCATTATTTAATTATCCGTGCTCTTCTCGGAACCTGCTGAAAATTATCACCTCTGTAGAATGGAAGTAAATGATATTTAAAGGGGACAGGAATCGGACTGGAGGGCTTGTACCGGTGCTAGTAGGAGGAGCGGCCGTCGTCTTATCACGACTCGTATAATGAGGGCCGCGGCCAGGGCATTTCACGCTCAGCAGGTGTAGAACTGGTTCTCTTTCAATTAATGCGACTGCCCACTTTCCCATTGTTTAGCGCAGAGCACGCCGACCCACTGATTCTCAATATAGATCTTAGCGCGGCTTTCTCCCCAAAGCAGGCCGCTGCCAACTGAGAGAAGTGATTTCGTTGCTGCGTCGACAGCAGCACCGCCACACGCCATTTACAGATTGGACACGGTACCAACTGCCCACCATCGGGGCACCGCAATCTCACCTTCGGAGCACTTCTTGCCACGACGAAAGAGATCATGTGTGAAGGGATGAACTCTTACCTATTCCTCGAAAGAATGGCTACTCGAACAGGAGGTTTCGTTCGGCATGCTACGACAATAGAATTTTAAGATAAAATATACAACACTAGAACGAATTTCTGATCTCATTTGGTATTGATTTTGTTATCATTTTCAATCTGAAGGCCAGTTTAATGTAACTCTTGACGTTAGTCTATTCTGTAAAAATCTTTTCGTATCTCCACATGCACTACAACATACATAAATGTAACGTCCTTACTGTAGTCTATTCAAGATCTGGAATTTTTACTGCCGGTCTCCCTTACCAAATCAATTACACCCTGCTACCAAGAGTGTAGCTTCTCCTTTCTTCTCATTTACTGACACGTAAATTTTTCTCTCTCTCTCTAAGAAACAAATTGAAATGAATTTAGCTTATGTCTAAAGCTAATAAGAGTATACACTGAGGTGTCAAAGGTCATGGGATATCCCATAAAATCGTGTCGGATCTCCTCTTGCCTAGCGTAGCGCAGTAACTCGACGTGTATGGACGCAAAAAGTCGTTGGAAATGTCCTGCAGAAACACTGAGCCACGAACTGGCAACTCGATTATGTCCCATAAATTTTCGATTCAAGCAGGGCGATCTGTGTGACCAGGTTATTAGCACGAATTGTCCGCAACATTCTTCAAAACGGTCGCAAACAATTGCGACCGGTGACAAGGCGCATTGTCAACCATACAAATTCCATCGTCGGTTGGGAACATGAAGTCCACGAATGGCTGAAATGGTCTCCAAGTTGCCGAACATGAACGCTTCCACTTATTGATCGGTTCAGTTGGATCAGAGGACCGAGTAATTTCCATGTAAACACAGCCCACACAATTCTGGAGCCACCACAAAATTGCATAGAGCCTTGTTGACAATTAGGGTACATGGTTTCGAGAGGTCTGCACCGCACTCGAACCCTGCCATCAACTCTTACCAACTGAAATCTGGACTCATCTGACCGGCCCACGGTTTTCCAGTCATCTAGTGTCCAACCCATACGGTCACGAGCCCGGGAGACGTGCTACTGGTGATGACGTACTGTTATCAAAAGAACTCGCGTGAGTTGTCTGCTGCCATAGCCTGAAATTTGTTATTCTCGGCACACTTCTGACACTGTGAATCTAGGAATATTGAATTCCATGACGATTTTCCAAATGGAATGTTCCATGCATCTGGCTCGAACTACAATTCCGCGTTCAAGGCAAATTCTGTTAATTTCCGTCCTGCGGCAATAATCGCGTCGGAAACTATTTCACAAGAATCATCTCAGTACAAATAAAAAGTAACTCCTCCGCCATGGTGTGGGGCGTCTGCAGTTGCAATGATATTGGACCTCTGATACACTATGCTATTAGAAGTATCTCGACACGTGGCTGAAAATGACTTATGAGTTCGTGGCGCCCTCCATCGGAAATGCTCAAATTCAATATGGTGTTGTCCCAACCTTAGCCTTGATGACAGCTTTCACTCTCGCAGGCATACGTTCAATTAGATGCTGGAAGATTTCTTGGGGAATGGCAGCCCATTCTTCACGGTATGCTGCACTGAGGAGTGGTATCGATGGCGAGGCCTGGCACGAAGTCGACGTTCCAAAAACATCCCAAAGGTACTATATAGGATTCAGGTCAGGACTCTGTGAAGGCCAGCACAATACAGGGATGTTACTGTCGTGCAACCACTCCGCCATAGGCCGTGCATTATGAAAAGATGCTCGATCATGCTGAAAGATGCAGTCGCCATCCCCGAATTGCTCTTCAACAGTGGGAAGCAAGAAGTTGCTTAAACCATCAATATGTGCCTCTGCTGATATCGTTCTACGCAAAAAACAAGGGGTGCAGCCCCTCTATCCATGAACAATACGACCCCATCATAACACCACCTACTCCAAATTTTACAATTGGGACTTCACACGCTGGCAGACGAAGTTCACTGGGCATTCTCCATACCCACATCCTGCACATTGTGTACCTTGATTCGGCACTTCACACCACAACGTTTTTCCTCTGTTCAGTCGTCCAATGTTTACACTCCTTACACCAAGCAAGGCACCGTTTGGCACTTACCAGCGTAATGTGCGCCTTATGAGCAGCCGCTCGACCATGATATCCAAGTTTTCTCACCTCCCGCCTAACTTTCATAGCACTTCCAGTGGACCCTGAGGCAGCTTGGAATTCCTGTGTGATGGTCTGGGTAGATGTCGGCCCATTACACATTACGACCCTCTTCAACTGTCGGCGGTCTCTGTCAGTCAATAGACGAGGTCGGCCCATACGCTTTAGTGCTGTACTTCTCCCTTCAAGTTTCCACCTCACTATAACATCGGAAACAGTGGACCTGGGGATATTAAGGAGTTTGGAAATCTTGCGTACATACATATGCCACAAGTGACACCCAATCACCTGACCACGTTCGAAGTCCGTGAGATCCGCGGACAGCCCCATTCTGCTCTCTCACGACGTCTAATGACTACTGAGGTCGCTGATATGGAGTACCTGGCAGTAGGCGGCAGCACAATGGACCTAACATGAAACATGTATGTTTTAGGGGATGTCCGGATACTTTTGAAAACATAGTGTACGTCTAGATACGAGACTGACATGTGACACGTACATAATCATTCTGTCTGATCAGCTGCATCAGTTTATGTCAATTGTGCATTCCGACGGACTTGGGCAATTCGAGCAGGACATTGCGACACCTCACAAGTGTAGAATTGCCACAGAGTGGCTCCAGGAACACTCTTTTGAATTTAAACATTTCTGCTGGCCACCAAACTCCCCAGCCATGAACATTTCTGGGATGCCTTGCAGCGTGCTGTTCAGAGGAGATCTCAACCCCCCCCCCCCCCGAGCTATTACGGATTTATAAACAGCCCTACTGGATTCATGGTGTCAGTTCCCTCCAACAGTACTTTAGACATTAGACGAGTCCTTCTGCTTACACGCAGGGGCCCTACACTATATTTGGCAGGTACAACAGTTTTTTTGGCTTTTCAGTATATATCCCCCCCATGAACCACAGACCTTGCCGTTGGTGGGGAGGCTTGCGTGGCTCAACGATACATAGCCGTACCGTAGGTGCAACTACAACGGAGTGGTATCTGTTGAGAGGCGAGACAAACGTGTAGTTCCTGAAGAGGGGCAGCAGCCTTCTCAGTAGTTGCAGAGGCAACAGTCTGGATGATTGACTTATCCGGCCTTGTAACACTAACCAAAATGGCCTTGCTGTTCTGGTACTGCGAACGGCTGAAAGAAAGGGGAAACTACAGCCGTAATTTTTCCCGAGGGCATGCAGCTTTACTGTATGATTAAATGATGATGGCGTCCTCTTGGGTAAAATATTCCGGAGGTAAAATATGACCCCTTTTGGATCTCCGGAAGGAGACTACTCAAGAGGACGTCGTTATCAGAAGAAAGAAAACTGGCGTTCTACGGATCGGATCGTGAAATGTCAGATCCCTTAATCGGGCAGGTACGCTAGAAAATTTATAAAGGGAAATAGATAGGTTAAGGATAGATATAGTGGGAATTATTGAAGTTCGGTGGCAGGAGGAACAAGACTTTTGGTCACGTTAATACAGGGTTATAAATACAAAATCAAATAGAATGCAGGAGTAGGTTTAATAATGAATAAAACAATAGGAGTATGGGTAAGCTACTACAAACAGCATAGTGAACGCATCATTGTGGCCAAGATAGACAGGAAGTCCACACCTACTACGTTAGTACAAGTTTACATGCCAACTTTCTCTGCAGAAGACGAAGAAATTGATTATATGTATGATGAGATAAAAGAAATTATTCAGGTAGTGAAGGAAGGCGAAAATTTAATAGTTATGGGGATAAGAAATGAAAGAGGAAGCCGCCTGGTAAAATTTGGCGCACAGCGTAACTTAATCATAGCTAACACTTGGTTTAAGAATCATGAAAGAAGTTTATAAACATGGAAAAACCCTGGAAATACTGAAAGGTATCAGATAGATTATACAATGGTAAGACAGAGATTTAGGAACCAGGTTATAAAATTGTAAGACATTTCCAGGGGCAGATGTGGACTCTGATAACAATCTATTGGTTATGAGCTGTAGATTAAAACTGAAGAAACTGCAAAAAGGTGGAAATTTAAGGAGATGGGACCTGGATAAACTGAAAGAACCAGAGGTTGTACAGAGTTTCAGGGAGAGCATAAGGGAACAATTGACAGGAATGGGGGAAAGAAATACAGTAGAAGAAGAATGGGTAGCTTTGAGGGATGAAATATGAAGGCAGCAGAGGATGAAATTGGTAAAAAGACGAGGGCTAGTTGAAACCCTTGGGTAACAGAAGAAATATTGAATTTAATTGATGAAAGGAGAAAATATAAAAACGCAGTAAATTAAGCAGGCAAAAAGGAATACAAACGTCTCAAAAATGAGATCGAATGGAAGTGCAAAGTGGCTAAGCAGGGATGGCTAAAGGACAAATGTAAGGATGTAGAGACTTATCTCACTAGGGGGTAAGATATATACTGCCTACAGGAAAATTAAAGAAACCTTTGGAGAAAGGAGAACCACTTGCATGAATATCAAGAGCTTTGATGGAAACGCAGTTCTAAGCAAAGAAAGGAAAGCAGAAAAGTGGTAGGAGTATATAGAGGGTCTATACAAGGGCGATGTACTTGAGGACAATATTATGGAAATGGAAGAGGATGTAGATGAAGATGAAATGGGAGATATGATATTGCGTGAAGAGTTTGGCAGAGCACTGAAAGACCTGAGTCGAAACAAGGCCCCCGGAGTAGACAACATTCCATTAGAACTGCTGACAGCCTTGGGAGTGCCAGTCCTGACAAAACTGGTGAGCAAGATGTATGAGACAGGCGAAATACCCTCTGACTTCAAGAAGAATATAATAATTCCAATCCCAAAGAAAGCAGATGTTGACAGATGTGAAAATTACCGAACTATTAGTTTAATAAGTCACAGCTGCAAAATACTAACGCGAAATCTTTACAGACGAAGGGAAAAACTGATAGAAGCCGACCTCGGGGAAGATCAGTTTTGATTCCGTAGAAATGTTGGAACACGTGAGGCAATACTGACTCTACTACTTAACTTAGAAGAAAGATTAAGGAAAGGCAAACCTACGTTTCTAGCATTTGTAGACTTAGAGAAAGCATTTGACAATGTTTATTGGAATACACTCTTTCAAATTCTGAAGGTGGTTAGGGGTAAAATACAGAGAGCGAAAGGCTATTTACAATTTGTACAGAAAGCAGATGGCAGTTATAAGAGTCGAGGGGTATGAAAGGGAAGCAGTGTTTGGGAATGGAGTGAGACAGGGTTGTAGCCTCACCCCGATGTTATTCAATCTGTATATTGAGTTATAAGGGTCGAGGGGTATGAAAGGGAAGCAGTGTTTGGGAAGGGAGTGAAACAGGGTTGTAGCCTCTCCCCGATGTTATTCAATCTGTATATTGAGCAAGCGATAAAGGAAACAAAAGAAAATTTCGGAGTAGGTATTAAAATCCATGGAGAAGAAATAAAAACTTTGTGGTTCACCGTTGACATCGTAATTCTGTCAGAGACAGCAAAGGACTTGGAAGAGCAGTTGAGCGGAATGGACAGTGTCTTGAAAGGAGGGTATAAGATGAACATCAACAAAAGCAAAACGAGGATAATGGAATGTAGTCGAATTAAGTCGGGTGATGCTGAGGGTATTAGATTAGGAAACGTGACACTTAAAGTAGTAAAGGAGTTTTGCTATTTGGGGAGCAAAATATCTGATGATGGTCGAAATAGAGAGGATATAAAATGTAGACTGGCAATGGCAAGGAAAGCGTTTCTGAAGAAGAATAATTTGTTAACATCGAGTATAGATTTAAATGTCAGGAAGTCGTTTCTGAAAGTATTTGTATGGAGTGTAGCCATGTATGGAAGTGAAACGTGGACGATAAATAGCTTAGACAAGAAGACAATAGAAGCTCTCGAAATGTGGTGCTACAGATGAATGCTGAAGATTAGATGGGTAGATCACATAACTAATGAGGAGGTATTGAATAGAATTGGGGAGAAGAGGAGCTTGTGGCACAACTTGACTAGAAGAAGGGATCGGTTGGTAGGACATGTGCTGAGGCATCAAGGGATCACCAATTTAGTATTGGAGGGCAGCGTGGAGGGTAAAAATCGTAGAGGGAGACAAAGAGATGAATACACTAAGCAGATTCAGAAGGATGTAGGCTGCAGTAGGTACTGGGAGGTGAAGAAGCTTGCACAGGACAGATTAGCATGGAGAGCTGCATCCAACCGGTCTCAGGACTGAAGACCACAACAACAACAACAACCCATCACTTTTCTCACATCTTTGTACACATGTTCTGTCACACTTCTATCCTATTTCTTTTTTCCTTGGTCATTTGTTTACTGCTCATAAGTGAGGGAGGGGAAGACGGATAAAGAGAGGGGGAAGAAGTGAAATTATTGGACAGTGGTGTTGTCACAGTGAGTTCAGTTCACGTATATTTCTGATGAACCTGTCTAACATCTACATCTATCTACATCTACATCCATACTCCGCAAGCCACCTGACGGTGTCTGGCGGAGGGTACCTTGAGTACCTCTATCGGTTCTCCCTTCTATTCCAGTCTCGTATTGTTCGTGGAAAGAAGGATTGTCGGTATGCCTCTGTGTGGGCTCTAATCTCTCTGATTTTATCCTCATGGTCTCTCCGCGAGATATACGTAGGAGGGAGCAATATACTGCTTGACTCTTTGGTGAAGGTATGTTCTCGAAACTTTGACAAAAGCCCGTACCGAGCTGCTGAGCGTCTCTCCTGCAGTGTCTTCCACTGGAGTTTATCTATCATCTCCGTAACGCTTTCGCGATTAATAAATGATCCTGTAACGAAGCGCGCTGCTCTCCGTTGGATCTTCTCTATATCTTCTATCAACCCTATCTGGTACGGATCCCACACTGCTGAGCAGTATTCAAGCAGTGGGCGGACAAGCGTACTGTAACCTACTTCTTTTGTTTTCGGATTGCATTTCCTTAGGATTCTTCCAATGAATCTCAGTCTGGCATCTGCTTTGCCGACGATCAACATTATATGATCATTCCATTTTAAATCACTCCTAATGCGTACTCCCAGATAATTTATGGTATTAACTGCTTCCAGTTGCTGACCTGCTATTTTGTAGCTAAATGATAAAGGATCTATCTTTCTGTGTATTCGCAGCACATTACACTTGTCTACATTGAGATTCAATTGCCATTCCCTGCACCATGCGTCAATTCGCTGCAGATCCTCCTGCATTTCAGTACAATTTTCCATTGTTACAACCTCTCGATACACCACAGCATCATCTGCAAAAAGCCTCAGTGAACTTCCGATGTCATCTCTATAATGTGAGAAAAATTTGACTTCAGATCGAATAAAGGTATGTATCCTGTTTCGTAGATTGCTGACTGGCCCCCAGAGGTTTAGGTCCCTAAATGGTGATATTTAATTTACGCACACACATTGGTGATCTTTCTAATGAGATATGTTACTTGATTGCGACGTTTTGGTATAGATGACTGCCCTGAATGCTTATTCAATATAACGTAATCTGGTTTTGTTGAAGACAGAATGAGCGGGAAATTGTGTTGTTGTCGTTTTCAGTCCGAAGACGGGCCTGTTGCCGCTCTCCATTCTACTCTGTCCTGTGTAAGCCGCTCCATCTCTAAACAACTACTCCAGCCTACAATCATTTCAATTTGCTTACTGAAAGTAAGTCCTGATCTGCCTCTACAGTTCCTCACTACTCTCAACATTTCACTCCGTTAAAGTGATGATTGATTCCATGAGTCCTATCACGTGATCCTTTCTATTAGTGAAGCTGTGTCATTAACTTCTTTTCTCCCTTATTCGATTCAGTAGCCGTAGAGTAGTTAACGATCTACCCTTTTAACCGTCCACTTTTTTCTATAGCACGACATTTCGAAAGGTTCTGTTCTTTTCTTGTCCATACTGTTCCTTTTCCGCGCCACACTTCAGTATGAAGCTACACTCCACACAAATACTTTCAGGAAATGCAGTACATCCGGTCACTTAAATTTAAATTACTTGTGAATATTTTTCTCTTTTTCAGAAAAGCTTTTTTTACTGTTACAACATTCATTTTTATATCTTCTCTGCTTCTTTTCAATTATATGTTGCATCTGGCCATCGTCAATTGTTTTGCTCCCCAAATATCAAAACCTGTTTACTACATTAAGTATTTTCCTGAACATAACCGATTTATTTCGACGACATTCCATTGTTTTACTGTTGTTTTTTGCCTAATCACCACTTCCTAAGATGCTAACCAGTTGATTTTCCAAGGCGTTTGCTGTCTTTCTTCTCAATAAATGTCTGTCTTACACGTCCATCGACACTTACAACTTTAGTTTGGTTGCTGTATATTTTGGAGAAATTTTTCGCTCTCAGTATTTTATCTGTGCTACCTTCAGTATTTAAAAGATTGTATTCCATTTAGTATTTTCAAAAGCTTACTTTGATATTACAAATGCTGTAAGAGTATTTTTGCCTATTTTCAAGCGATCGTCTAAGATAAATCATTGTGTCAGTGTTATCTAGCGTGAACCTACATTTCTACAGAAAACAAATTGATCATCCCCCATGTTGACTGTTGTCACTCTTTAAATGCGTCTGCCAATAACTCGTATTGGTACTGCACCACCATGACTTTCTAAACTTACGCTTCAGTAATATTAACACCTGAAAAGACTGACATTGCTTGAAATTGAGGATATTACATTCGTCTTAAAGTCTGAAGATATTTAGCCTATCTCTTAAACCCTGCATTCTAGGTGGAATAGTTCTGTCATAGTTGGTTGTCCCAAGGATTTAAATACTTCTGGGGTCTACTCTAGGCACATTATTTCGAATTCTGCCTATCAATGGTCTGTCACATTCTTCTCGCAGTATCACATCTATCATCTCATCTCCATCTACGACAGCTTTCCTTCCATAAAAGTATCTTCAAGTTCGACTCCTTTGTATATCCATTCCTATGTATTCTTTCAAGCTCACAACCTTCCCGTTCTTGTTTGGTACCCTCTGGTCGTGTGAGCTCTTGATTTAATACAGCAACTTCGCTTTTCTGCAAAGTCTTGTGCAATTTGTCAGTAGCTGTGTCCATTTGTTCCATATTCGTGCATATTTTTAGGGTTCGGCAATTCTTCCACAGCTATGCCTGCTGTACCATATTTTCCTTCTTGACAATCTCGTTTTTTAAAAATTGGTTTTTCCCTTTGGCTACCGCAATATTGTATTATTGAAGCCTCTCGTTTGGTCACTTAAATTTAACACCTTGTGTGGCATCCAAAACTTTTAAGTGGGCTTTACCTTTTGCCTAATTGTTCCTCTGCTGCCTTCAATAAGTCACCTCTCAAAGCTATACGTTTGTCTTCTGTTGTGTTTCCCTCCTCTTTTTCAGTCAACAGTAGCCTAATTTGGCACACCCAACAATCTCTGGTTGTTTAAAATCATCCAGACCATAATTTCCTACCATTTGGCAAATTCCTCCGTTTTAAACAGCATCCCATATTCGATAAACTATCAGCTTCTAGAAGTGTGTCTATATTTAAAACTAGTTTCGGAATTTCTGTCTTCGCATTATATGATCAATCTGAATTCATCCAGAGTCTCCAAGTGTCTTCTACATATGCAAATTTCTATCATGACAGTTTGGCGAATAGCGAACACTGTCCAATGTATATCATTCTAGGTTTCAAGTGTCATATTTGCCGGGCTGTGGTGAGTTGTCAAATGCGGATTAGATACGTCTACAAGCGTCAACAATCCACGTGGTCGTTTTTACGTGTTACCGTTAACACTGTCAGCCGAATGCGATGACGGATAGATCAATAACTGTTTACTTCAACGGCCGCTGAGACCGAAAGTTACAAGCTCTGTGTAAACTATTACATCATCGATGCCAACGGTATCGTTATATCTAAGGAAACTGCTTGCCAACTAATAGGGTTTCTGAGCTTCTGACTTGGTTATCGAGAGCAATACCCCGAAATATTTGCATTAACCTTGACAATATGCCTTGATTCCACGGAAAGTGTTTCAAACTTTTATTTCTATGAGATAATACACTCTAACACAGAAAACGACACACCACGAGGGAATTATCCGAACGGGACAGAAATCGCTAGATGTGATGTACATGTGTAGACAAAGGAATGATTAAAATTGCCGAAAATTTTTTATGGTTTATTCAAAAGTTTCACAAATTGACGCAGTCAATAACGCGTTGGTCCACCTCTGACCCACACGCAAGCAGTTATTCGGCTTAGTATTGACTGACAGAGTTATTGGAGGGCCGGCCGCTGAGGCCGAGCGGTTCTAGGCTCTTCAGTCGGGAACCGCGCTGCTGCCACGGTTACAGGTTCGAATCCTGCCTCAGTCATGGATGTGTGTGGTGTCCTTAGGTTAGTTAGGTTTTAATAGTTCTGAGTCTAGGGGACTGATGACCTCAGATGTTAAGTCCAATAGTGCTTAGAGCCATTTGAACCATCTGAGTTATTGGAGGCCCTCCTCATGTATGTTGTGCCAGATTCTGTCAAACTAGCGCTTTGGATCGTCAACATCCAGAATTCGTTTGAGGGCCCTGCCCTTGTACTCTAAACGTTCTCAATTACTGAGAGATCATTGCTGGCCCAGACAGCGTTTTGCAAGCACGAAGACAAGTAACAGAAACCCTCACCATGTGCAGGCAGACATTATCTTGCCGAAATGTAATCCCAGGATGGCTTCCATTGAAGGGAACAAAATGGGGCATAGAACGTAGTCGACGCACGACTGTGGTGTGAGGGTACCGCGAATGAGCATCAATGGGTCCTCATATGAAAAGAAATGAAATCTCAGAGCATCTGTCCTAGTTGTCGGGCCGTACGGCGGCCGATAGGTTGATATCCCACCGCTGTCCGGGGTGTCTCCAGAGACGTCTTCCACCTGGAATCTCATCGACTGGAGTAGAACTGTGTTCAGTGATGAGTCCCGTTTCGATCTGGGCTGCGATTACCAGCGAAGATCTCTTTCGTTTGAATGTAGTGACAATTAATTTTGAGAGACAACTTCATTAATTATCATATGAGATAGACAACAGCTTTATTGCCTTTGTGTGTTAATATAAAAACGCACCGAATTATAGATATCTGGGTCTCTCTGAGTTCCCCTCTCTCTGGTGAGTTCAAACGGATATTAATGCCATACATTCGAGTTACGACTGTCCGGCTTCCTACTCATGTACCAATGTCCGAAGACAACTTCATCCGCAATCGAAACTATGTGATCGCTTGATTTCGCACGTACGTACCTAAACTTGGATGGCGTGACAAATACTAGCTCTTAATTATTACTCAGCTAGTCAATCGTTAGACATTTTCAGTTTCCTGAAGCGCAGAACGCAACAATTCCTGATAATTAAATGCCAACATATACATTACGAGTGAGGATATGACTCCTCGTCTATGTAGTTTTCCTGTGTACCATTTTCTAAGTGTATAGCAGTGTGATGTGCGAAAACGTTTATGTTGTCTAATACGTTCGTTAACGTGCAGCTTAACGTTAGTGGTTCTCTCATGATTCCACGGTCACATTTGGCATTTTTGCTGTGTCTGTGGATGAAGATTCGTCCAGGATAACACCATCAACAGTTAACAACAGCTACTTCTATCAGAATTTATGTTATGTAATTTAGACGACCGTTATCCAAAGAAATAAATGGGTATCTTACGAGCGCTCAAGAATGCATATGCAGTGTTCGTTGTAACATGTTTGCAATTGTTTATTTACGTATGTATCCAAATACCCTAAAAGTGTAATTAGTTAAATAGAGACCTTTGTATTCTTTCCAACGGCGGTTTTTAATCACGGAGGATCTAACGCTGAAAGAAGTAATATTCTGGAGTGCTAAAAGGACTTTTCTGAAAGAAATTCAAAGTATTCTGCAAAGCACATTTTACTCGTTCACTTTATGTCTAGCAATTATATTCAAATGTTACCCACAGCAACGGATCTACTGTTTGTTGAGCTGTTATAACTTTATGTTTGCTTGGTTAATGAAATCCTCGGTCGGTGCTTGGTAAACTAAGCCGCATGTAAAAGTTTAACTAGTTACTATTTGGAGCCCGGAAATGCAGCCTGTAATAATAATAATAATAATAATAATAATAATAATAATAAACCCCGTGGAGGCCCGGGAAAAGAATAGGCCTCCGGTATGTTCTGCCAGTTGTAAAAGGCAACGAAAAGAACAAACCACTAATAGGGCTAACCCCCTTTTTAGTGTGATTACTTGGTTCAGGACAGAACTAGAGAAGCCTCGGACAAGCGCCGTCATGGTCGGGGACGACGCTTGAACCCTATGCCCGCCCACAATGGTAACGACACTGCTAGCCAACTGGAAAATGATTTAAATCCACATAGAGGTGTTTTGCAGGATATGCTTCCTGCAACCACCCTAGAAGGAAAACAAAGACAGAGGATGAGATGGTCAGATGAAGTTAATCGACACCTCATGTTCTGTTATTACCAAGCAACAAACCTAGGAACCAACACAACTGGATACAGATCACAAGTATACACAACATTTATTACCAGATACCCGGTATTAAAATTCTTAACAGAACAACGACTAGCTGATCAGATCCGAGTAATAATAAAAAATAACAGGATACCCCAGTCAGAATTAGAAAACATCAAACAACAAGTACAACAAATACTGGAACAAAATAATGTGCAATCAGAAGAAGAAGAAAATACAGTAATGGACTCAAACATCCCAGAGCAAACAAACAAAGACCAACACGCATCAATTAAAAAATCAGAGGAAAACGAAATCTTAAGACAGCCACCAGAACAAGCACAAATAGAACACGAAGAGACACACGTGTTAGATATAGAAGACAAATTTCAGCTGACATATATAGAATACAAAGACACAAATACAGACATTAGACCATTCTTGCATAGACCGCCAAATAACCCACAAGTCGAAACAACAATAAAAACTATCAACACAATCATACACAACAAAATAAATGAAAATACAGCTATGGAAGAGTTACAACTACTGGTTTATATAGGAGCACTCACTACACTAAATATACACACTAGGCAGAGATCAGAACAAACCAACACACAGAAGAAACCCACAAAACCAGCATGGCAACACAGGCTACAGATCAGAATAGAAAAACTGAGAAAAGACATCGGACAGCTAACACAATTTATAAGAAATGAAATATCAGACAAAAAACGAAAAAGGTTAGGTAAAATCTCACAACAAGAAGCAATAGAGCAATTAGATGAAAAGAAGCAGAAATTACAAGCATTGGCCAAACGACTTAGAAGATACAAAAAAAAGTGAAAATAGAAGGAAACAAAACCCAACATTCAACACAAACCAAAAGAGATTTTACCAAACAATAGATAACACACACAATAAAATAGACAATCCACCAAACATAACAGACATCGAACACTTCTGGAGCAACATATGGTCAAACCCGGTACAACATAACAGGCATGCACGGTGGATACAAGCAGAAACAGACACATACAAATGCCTGAAGTGATAATTTTGCAACATGAAGTCACCCGAGCAATTAATTCTACACACAATTGGAAATTCCCTGGAAATGATAAAATAGCAAATTACTGGCTAAAGAAGTTCAACTCAACACATTCACATCTAACTAAATTATTTAACAGTTACATTGCAGACCCATACACATTCCCTGATACACTTGCACATGGAATAACTTATCTGAAACCTAAAGATCAAGCAGACACAGCAAACCCAGCTAAATATCGCCCCATAACATGCCTACCAACAATCTACAAAATATTAACTTCAGTCATTACACAGAAATTAATGACACATACAACACAGAACAAAATTATAAATGAAGAACAAAAAGGCTGCTGCAAAGGAGCACGAGGATGTCAAGAGCAACTGATAATAGATACAGAGGTGACATATCAAGCTAAAACTAAACAAAGGTCCCTACACTACGCATACATTGATTACCAAAAAGCCTTTGATAGTGTACCCCACTCATGGTTACTACAGATATTGGAAATATACAAAGTAGATCCTAAATTGATACAGTTTCTAAACATAGTAATGAAAAACTGGAAAACCACACTTAATATCCAAACAAATTCAGATAACATCACATCACAGCCAATACAGATTAAGCGTGGAATATACCAAGGAGACTCATTAAGTCCTTTATGGTTCAGTCTTGCTGTGAACCCACTATCCAACATGCTAAATAATACAAATTATGGATACAATATTACTGGAACATACCCACACAAAATCACACATTTGCTATACATGGATGATCTAAAACTACTTGCAGCAACAAATCAACAACTCAACCAATTACTAAAGATAACAGAAGTATTCAGCAATGATATAAATATGGCTTTTGGAACAGACAAATGTAAGAGAAATAGCATAGTCAAGGGAAAACACACTAAACAAGAAGATTACATATTGGATAACCACAGCGACTGCATAGAAGCGATGGAAAAAACAGATGCCTATAAATATCTAGGATACAGACAAAAAAATAGGAATAGATAATACAAATATTAAAGGAGAACTAAAAGAAAAATATAGGCAAAGACTAACAAAAATACTGAAAACAGAATTGACAGCAAGAAACAAGACAAAAGCTATAAATACTTATGCTATACCAATATTGACCTACTCATTTGGAGTAGTGAAATGGAGTGACACAGACCTAGAAGCACTCAATACACTTACACGATCACAATGCCACAAATATAGAATACATCACATACATTCAGCAACAGAAAGATTCACATTAAGCAGAAAGGAAGGTGGTAGGGGATTCGTTGATATAAAAAACCTACATTATGGACAGGTAGACAATTTAAGAAAATTCTTTCTAGAACGAGCAGAAACTAGCAAAATACACAAAGCAATCACACATATAAATACATCAGCTACACCATTGCAATTTCATAACCACTTCTACAACCCTTTAGATCACATAACATCAACAGATACAAAGAAAGTAAATTGGAAAAAGAAAACACTACATGGCAAGCACCTGTATCATCTAACACAGCCACACCTAGATAAAGATGCATCCAACACATGGCTAAGAAAAGGCAATATATACAGTTAGACGAAAGGATTCATGATTGCAATACAGGATCAAACAATAAACACCAGATATTACAGCAAGCATATTATTAAAGATCCCAATACCACAACAGATAAATGCAGACTTTGCAAACAACAAATAAAACAGTAGATCACATCACAGGTGGATGTACAATACTAGCAAATACAGAATACCCCAGAAGACATGACAATGTAGCAAAAATAATACATCAACAACTTGCCATAAAACATAAACTAATAAAACAACACGTTCCCACATACAAGTACACACCACAAAATGTACTGGAGAATGGTGAATACAAATTATACTGGAACAGAACGATTATAACAGATAAAACAACACCACATAACAAACCTGACATCATACTCACCAATAAAAAGAAGAAATTAACACAACTAATTGAAATATCCATACCCAACACAACAAATATACAGAAGAAAACAGGAGAAAAAATTGAAAAATACATCCAACTGGCTGAGGAAGTCAAGGACATGTGGCATCAGGATAAAGTCGACATTATACCAATTATACTATCAACTACAGGAGTCATACCTCACAATATCCACCAGTACATCAATGCAATACAGCTACATCCAAACATATATATACAACTACAAAAATCTGTAATTATTGATACATGTTCAATGACCCGAAAGTTCCTAAATGCAATATAACATGTACCGTACAGTTAAAAGGAAGTCACGCTTGATCAAGGTCCGCGTCACTCATTTTTGACCAGACATATCGCCTGAGAATAGAAAGAAATAATAATAATAATAAAAAGATTTGTAATAGCCCGCTAGTAATCCCTGTTTCGATTTAGAAAGTAATTTTTGTTGCTCACTGTGTTCAAAAAGTTTTAAATTTCATTCATGAATTTTCACCACACAAATGTCAAAGGAATCCACTATGGTTAATATATTTAAATAATATTGCTGCTATATTTTTCTCTTCCTAATTTCGTGAAAGTATTGGGTACTTACACTTCATGTTCCTTTTGTCTGCTTTCATCTGTACAGTATTTCTCGTGAATTATTTAGCTGCTATTGCTAAATGATTTTATGCATGTAACAATATAAAGGACGCGCAATTGACCGTTTCCTACAGACTACACGCGAGACTTTATACGCTATAAATAAATAGAGGGAGGGAGGCTTGTGCGCGGGGCAGCGTACCCCCGCTCCTCTTGACCTCCCTTAGGAATGCCCGGAATCTTCATATTACTTAGAGCGCCTCAAAGGAGATTCACTGTACGTCTTGGGTTGGAATCTCCTGTGTCAAGGCAGTAATCTGCGTCTTCTTGTTAGCACAACAAGACGTAGTAGCCCCTGCCGGTCCACCCCTCGGACGCCTTGCCGGATCCTGCAGAGAAATTCCCGCCCTGTTCCCCTACACCAGTCTCCCAACTTTATCATAGAAAAGTTGCCATAAAATAAGTGCTTTGAAGTAAAGTAACTACTAACGAGGACAGAAAAGTAAGCAAAAAACAAAGTTTCGAAAAGCGTCGCAGTTATTGCTCGTAACTAGTTTGAGAAAGGCGATGTTTTGGGCCTGCTTAGGCGCAACATCTCGCCAGTAGATTCTGTGCACATCTAAAGATAGTAATTACAAATATGACTTGGAAGTTTATTTTGTAATTAATTCTGTTGCTAAGAAATGCAGTTCGTAAATAGCAAAAAAGGAATTTGATAGTTAAATGATTCCACCCTTCTTTAGAGGTAAGAAATCATCATACTTTCCCTCTAACAACTCCTTTTCAAAAATGACGAAGAGGTCATTACGTTATAAGACTCATTGATCGAAGAAGAGATTATACCGGTATTTGTTATTAAGAATTAAAAACGTGATGTTCATGTTTCCAGATAGATTTTCACTTGAAATATTTTAATAATCAAAGATCAGCTTTTTCACTGGTTGAAATTTATTTCTACTGCTTTTGCCTTTGCCGTGCGGCAGCTAGGAACACAGTATCAGAATTTTGATATTTGAAAATTTTCCCTCATATTGTTCTGAGCTGTGGTATATACTTTCCACTAAAGATGGTCTCCCTTTTCCTGATTGGAGTGCTTCACCAAAGGAAAGCTTTCACTAGGAACTTTTTTCACACAGGCTCTTCTAGAGACCTACGATACACCGCTGCAAGAAGGGGGGCAAGTTCCTTCGCGTACTCTGTGTAAAATCGAACTGGTATCCCATCAGGTCCAGCGGCCTTTCCTCTTTTGAGCGATTTTAGTTGTATCTCTATCCCTCTGTCGGCTATTTCTATATGTACCATTTTGTCATCTGTACGACAATCTAGAGAATGAACTACAGTGCAGTCTTCCTCTGTGAAACAGCTTTGGAAAAAGACATTTAGTATTTCGGCCTTTAGTCTGTCATCCTCTGTTTCAGTTCCATTTTGGTCACAGAGTGTCTGGACATTTTGTTTTGTTCCACCTACCGCTTTGACATAAGACCAAAATTTCTTAGGATTTTCTGCCAAGTCAGTGCATAGAACTTTACTTTCGAATTCATTGAACGCCTCTCGCATAGCCTTCCTCACACTACATTTCGCTTCGCGTAGTTTTTGTTTGTCTGCAAGGCTTTGGCTGTGTTTATCTTTGCTGTGAAGTTCCCTTTGCTTCCGCAGCAGTTTTCTAACTCGGTTGTTGTACCACGGTGGCTCTTTTCCATCTTTTACGATCTTGCTTGGCACATACTCATCTAACGCATATTGTACGATGGTTTTGAACTTTGTCCACTGATCCTCAACACTATCTGTACTTGAGACAAAACTTTTGTATTCATCCGTCAGGTACTCTGTGATCTGCTTTTTGTCACTTTTGCTTAACAGAAAAATCTTCCTACCTTTTTTAATATTTCTATTTACGGCTGAAATCACCGATGCCGTAACCGCTTTATGATTGCTGATTCCCTGTTCTGCGTTAACTGTTTCAAATAGTTCGGGTCTGTTTGTCACCAGAAGGTCTAAAATGTTATCGCTACGAGTCGATTCTCTGTTTAACTGCTCAAGGTAGTTTTCAGATAAAGCACTTAAAATAATTTCACTGGATTCTTTGTCCCTGCCACCCGTTATGAACGTTTGAGTCTCCCAGTCAATATCCGGCAAATTAAAATCTCCACCCAGAACCATAACATGGTGGGGAAATCTGCTCGAAATATTATCTAAATTATCCTGCAGGTTCTCAGCCACAACAGCTGCTGAGCCAGGGGGCCTATAGAGACATCCAATTGCCATGTCTGAGCCTGCTTTAACCGTGACCTTCACCCAAATTATTTCACATTTCGGAACTTCGTCAATTTCCTTCGATACTATTGCACTACTTATCGCTATAAACACGCCTCCCCCTTCACTGTCCAGCCTGTCTCGGCGGTATACATTCCAATCTGAGTTTAGGATTTCATTACTGTTTACGTCTAGTTTCAGCCAACTTTCTGTCCCTAGTACTTCTAACGACTCCTATCTGAACTTATTGCTACCACGTTGTAGCCACTTCCATTTAATGTACTAAAATACTTCGTCGGCTATTTAATAGGCTGGATGTGGGTCTTCGAGTGACAAGAAAATACTCCTTCCTTCCGATAAGGGAAGGGAAATACTCTTAATTCAGGTTAGGGTACTGTCTGGTAGTATCACCTACAATAACAGACAGTAAAAGACGAACAGAGGGGGAGCGAAAACCATACAAATAGTAAATAACTTATTAATCATGAAAATTAACCGTATATGGTTGGTAGATGTTCTGGACCTACTAACAAAGGGTAGTATCTCACAAGATAAAATACACGATGCATGTGAAAGAGCGAATAATGTGGCTCCAGTGATTGAGACAGTTCACTAGTATTGGACAAGAATGGGACTTGGATCTCGTTCATGTTTTCCCGAAGTACCGCAGACGAGAGTCAGATGCTTCTTGAAATACGCCACCGCGGCTGTTTTTCCTTTTTTACTGTCGAAAATAGCTAGTGCTCCGTCGTTAGTGACCTTCACGTTGATAAAATTATGTTTTATAGTTGCATTAACAAATGCACCGTGGTTGTGAAAATTAGGAGAACCAAGATAGTGGATCTACCTCCTATGTAACTGACACTCAAGAAGATTGTGCACTTTTCCACTAGAAACTGTACAAAGGTATACACTATGTGATCAAAAGTATCCGGACACCCCCAAAACATACGTTTTTCATATTGGGTGCACTGTGCTGCCAGCTCTTGCCTGGTTCTCCATAATAGCGACCTCACTAGTCGTTAGATGTCGTCACACCAGAATAGGGTTAAAAAGTGGATCAAATGGTCCTGAGCACTATGGGACGTAGTATCTGAGGTCATCAGAGCACAGAACTCCTTAAACCTAACTAACCTAAGGACATCACACACATCCACGCCCGAGGCAAGATTCGAACGTGCGACCGTAGCGGTCGCGCGGTTACAGACTGAAGCGCCTAGAACCACTCGGCCACACTGGCCTGCTGCAGAATAGGACACTCCGCGGAGCTCACGGGCTTCGAACGTGGCCAGGTGGCTGGGTGTCACATGTGTCATACGTCTGTAGGCGAGATTTCCACACTCCTAAACATCTGTAGGTCCACTGTTTCCGATGTGATAGTGAAGTGGAAACGTGAAGGGACACGTACAGCACTGAAGCGTACGGGCTGACCTCGTGTGTTGACTGACTGAGACCGCCGACAATTGAAGAGGGTCTTAATGTGTAATAGGCAGACATCTATCCTGACCATCAGAAAGGAATTCCAAACTGCATCAGGATCCACTGCAAGTACTAAGACAGTTAGGCAGGAGGTGAGAAAACTTCGATTTCATGGTCGAGCGGCTACTCATAAGCACACAACACGCTGGTAAATGCTAAACGACGCTCGCTTGGTGTAAGGAGCTTACACATTGGACGATTGAACAGATAAAAAACATCGCGTGGAGTGACGAATCACGGTACACAATGTGGCGATCCAATGGCAGGGTGTGAGCATGGCGAATGCTCGGTGAACTTCATCTGTCAGCATGGATAGTCCAAACAGTAAAATTCGGAGTCGGTGGTGTTATGGTGTGGCCGTGCTTTTCATGGAGGGGGCTTGCACCCCTTGTTGTTTTGCGTAGCACTATCACAGCAGAGGCCTACATTGATGTTTTACGCACCTTCATGCTTCCCACTGTTGAAGAGCAATTGGGGGATGGGGATTGCATCTTTCAACACGACCAAGTACCTATTCACAATGCACGGCCTTTGGCAGAGAGGTTACATGACAGTAACATCCCTGTAATGGACTGGCCTTCACAGAGTCCTGACCTGAGTCTTATAGAACACCTTTGGGTTGTTTTGGAACGCAGACTAAGTGTCAGGCGTCACCGACCTACATCGATACCTCTTTTCAGTGCAGCACCCCGTGAAGAATGGGCTGCCATTCCCCAAGAAACCTTCCAGCATCTGATTGAACATATGTCTGCGGGAGTGGAAGCTTTCGCCAAGGCTAAGAGTGGGCCAACATCATGCTGAATTTCAGCATTACCGATGGAGGGCGCCACGAACTTGTAAGTCATTTTCAGCCCGGTATTCGGATACTTTTGATCACATAGCGTACTTAGGTTATTATACATCACTAACAGCGTTTTTTCCAAATTTCGGCTACGCCCAAAATTAAATTAAACTATATGTTAAGAAATGTGTACTTGTGCTATGTACATGTGGCTATTTTTCAACATAAACATCATGTTGTTTCGGACGTTTGTTGAAACATTGTAATGGTGTTCCTATCTTCTCTGCCAAAATATCAGCTGCTTTTCGAGTAACATAGCTGCGATGCTTTATTACCACAACCCCTTTGATTCCCGTTACCTGAATCTGATAAAATGTTGACCTGCAAGTGAAGAAGCGGATGGGTGGCTGACACGTCATCTCAGATGAGGATAGCAGAGACATGTGTCACCAGAGGCGGGCAGACACTGTAGACGTTAAGCAAAAGGCTTGTAACGCTCGTGCTGCGTTAAAATAAATGTCTTAATTTCTACTTCTAAAGTGATTACGGTGCAACACATTCAAAACATGTATACAGTACGGTACCATAAACTTTTTCTGAAACTCATATTTGCTTTGTTCTCCAACCCATACAGCAGAATGAAAAAGGACTGTAACACCCTGATAAACCAAAAAATTATGACCTCTGCCCACCGCAACGTTGGATGCCGCTTGGTAGCGTTGCAGGCACGTGACGCGGTAACAAAAGTATGTAAGTGGAGCAGACACGCACGGTGATCACCCTATCGAAGAGACGCGCTGGAATGGGAAAATCCATTGAATTAAGCGACTTTGACAAAGGGCATTATTATTACGAATCGCAACTGAACGAGTATCTCAAAAAACGGCGAAGCTGGTCAGATGTTCACGTGCTACTGTTGTGAGCATCTGCGGAAAGATGTAAGAGAATGAAACTACCACTAGGCGCTAAATGGTTGGACGTCCACGACTCTTCACCGAACGTGGGGTTCGGGGAGTTGTCTTCTCGGTAAAGTGGGATAGCTACTGAACTATGGCATCTCTGCTGAAAAAACACAATGCTGGTGCACCCACAAGTGCTTCGGAGCACACTGTTTATCGTACATTGTTGAACATGGAGCTACGCAGCAAACCACCCCCAAGTGGTCACATGTTGACCCAACGACATCGTCGATTACAATTGCTGTGGCCACAGTCCATCATGATTCGACCGTCGGTCAATGTAAACGTGTCGGCTCTTAGAGTGAGGCACATTTTTGCTACACTGGGTCGATGGCCATCTCCACAAACGTCGTCATCGAGGTTAACGGCGGCTCAAAACGTGCAGTGAGCCACGGACGCAGGCTGGTGGGAGCAGTGTTATGTTACGGGAGACATTCTCCTGCGTTGGCATGGAACCTGTGGTAGTAATTGAAGACACGCTGACAGCTGCGCACCACCTGCATACCTTCATGCTTCATGTTTTTCCCTACGGCGATGTTATCATTCGGCAATGTAACTGTCAATGTCTTGGTGCCAGAACCGTGCTACAGTGGTTTGAGGTGAATTATAGTGAACTCACATTGAGGTCTCAGCGACAAAATTCGCCTGATGTAAATCCTATGCAACCCATCTGGGTCGCTATAGGGGTGCGACCACCGCGTACGCAAATCAGCGGCACGTTATTTGCACGACTTACGTGAACTGAGCGTAGACATCTAATGCCACATACATCAACAAACCTACCAAAGAACTGTCGGTTCCTTGATACGCAGAATCAGTTATGTATTTCGTTCAAAAGACGGCCAAACAAGCTACTAAGCAAGTGGTCAAAACGTTTTGTTTATGTGCTAGCAGTAATAGCTAGTTGAATTTGTAAAAATTCTTGAGACTGTGCAGCAGTATAGTCTTCTAACTGTCGGTGTGTGCTGGTGGTAAAACACAGCTTTATCACCTTGATACAGAGTCAAGTTTATGATTTTTAGAGAGAGATCATCGGTTGGGAACTCCTAAGTTACAGTGAGAGAAATTCTGGTGGTCCATTAATATGTGTCATGAAACTTAATTACAATTCATTGCTTTGGCTGAACAGAATAAAATTCCTCGTAAACATTGGTAGAATAGGCCAGAAAATTCAGGTGTGTACCTGCAGTTAAAGCCGGCCGAAGTGGCCGTGCGGTTAAAGGCGCTGCAGTCTGGAACCGCAAGACCGCTACGGTCGCAGGTTCGAATCCTGCCTCGGGCATGGATGTTTGTGATGTCCTTAGGTTAGTTAGGTTTAACTGGTTCTAAGTTCTAGGGGACTAATGACCTCAGCAGTAGAGTCCCATAGTGCTCAGAGCCATTTTGAACCTGCAGTTAAAATAACACATTAATTCAACAACCTCTTTTGAACAATAGCATGGCTGCCCTTAACACGATTGGAGCATTGCCTCCACAATTTTTGGAACTATAATGTGCTATACAAAGAGAAGAAAACAACTTTTTCTACTTACCAAACAGTCGATGTGATTTACCTGCTCTAAAGACTCCCTGATGCAAGAAATCCACGATGTGCGTATAGAAAATGCAGTCAGAAAACCATATGAGAAAGTTTAGGTGATTTAAACGTTGAACGTTGCTACATACACCTAAGAGCCAGAACACTATGACCACTACATAATATCCGATACGTCCACTTTTGGAACGGATAACAGCGGCGATGCGTCATGGCAGGGAAGTAATGAGGTCATCGCAGGTCGCTGGAGTGAGTTGGGAGTTGGAACCACATCATCAGACACATTTCACCTAATTCTCGCGAAGTCCTGGGAGAGGGGGGGGGGGGACGATCTCCGACTCCATTTTCAATCACATCCCATATTTGTTCCTCAACCTCTGCATCACACCCCTGGCCTTGTTACATGGCGCATTATCTTGTTTAAATATGCCACTGCTGTCAGGAAACATGACCATCATGAAGAGGTGTATGTGGTTTACAACCAGTGTACGAAACTCCTTGGCCTTCATGGTGCCCTGTACGAGCTCCACTGGACCCATTGATGTCGACGTGAATATTCCTCAGGTCATAATGGAGCAGCTACAAGCTCGTCTCAATCGCGCAGTACCAGTATCCAGCAGTTGTTCCCCTGGAAGACGACGGTTCGCGCCCTCCCATCTGCACGATGAAGGAGATACCGGCATTCATCAGACACTGAAACACTCTGCCACTGCGCTAACGTTCGCCGCCTGTCCTGTTTTACCAGTCTGCCCAGTATACGACGTCCGACATGGCTGCCCAATCACGCGACGTCTGGACGTGCTTTCATCTTGCCTTTGGTTTCACCACATATGAATGACGCTGACCGCAGCACTCCCTGAATACCTGACCAGTCGTACAGTTTTCGAAATGCTTCCTTGAAGCCTCTAGGCCATCACAATCTACTCTTGGTCATATTCAGATAGATCGCGCGCCTTCCCCATTCTACACACGGACAGGACGCTCACTGATACTGCATGCACCAAGCTCGTGTCTGACTACCAATCATTCCTCGCCACGTGATGCTGCTATCGCCTGGACGGGTTTATATCGATAGTGGGTCGGTGGTCATAATGTTCTGGCTGATCAGTATTGCGACGTGTACATTTTTGTGTGGAATACCTCTGTGTCTCTGTTGCGTTGTGGACTGCGGCAGCTGTTGTGAGGGTTCAGCAAATTGTAGTTCAGTTAGTACTGTAATAATAACAATGCCCTAAGTGTAACAGCATATACACATATTGATAACAGTAATTATAATTACAATAAAAAGCAATCATTAAAGATGGACGAGTAGTATTGACAGGCATTTCCTGGATCCATTCAGGCAATAACAATATTCTTGCATTGCTGCACAACTCACAACCGCTTCTTGTGTGACAGGAGGCTGGATTGGTATTTTAAAAAGGGAACAGAATTCCAGCAGTTGCAGTAGGTTGTGCTGGAATACCAATCAGATACTGAATCTTCCTCCCATTCAGTTGAATTGCGACTGTTTGCTGAATAATATACCTCTTGACTGCTATCATATGCACCTCCATTATCATTCCTTTCCATTCGTGATACAGAAAGCTGTGCATACAATTTTCTGATGCATGTTTACAACAAATGGACTTGTTAAAGTCTTCTTTGCTCAATACGAGACTCATCAATTGAGCACATGAGAACTGGATCTACTAGACATTCAACGTATTAAAATGCTCACACAACAAAATTAAAAAAATAAAAATTGCCTGAGGTGTAGGCCTTGGGCTTGCATGCCATTGTTTGAAACGTAAGTGGCCCTGGCCCTCCCAGTGATTCTCAGGCATGACAATGGCGGCGAGGCTCACGCGTAATGCCATCGGTATTGTGATCCCAGGAAAGCTGATACTGAGATCAGCGATTTCCAGGAATGCTGATGATGACATCAGCGATTTATGAGCCAGGATTGTCACTGATACCCTACTTACAAGTAGGTTACTGCTGCAAAATACAGTTCAGTAGCTGAGTAATATTTGGGCTCTTCGCGTCGTTATAGTTGTGATCGTGTTTATCTATACTCTCATCAATAGCCAAATTACTGTACGGATCACTACGGGTTCCACATGGTAGAGGAAGTTCTGGATAGCTCAGGTATACGTTACAAGAGAGCCCAACATCTTCGATTTGGAAATGTAGAGCTTTATCAGTCTCATTTTCCGTTTCTGTTAGAAGCTTAATCCAAATGGCAGCAGCAAAATGGTGCATACCGTTCCATAAGATGATTTCTGAAGTACGAGTAGTATCCAAATAAGCTTGGCCACCAGTGCCTATGGAGGAAAACGTATGACTTCCAGTATTGTGTGATCTTATGCTTTCCTGGCGAATTAACTGTTTGTACTGTTCTCGGGTCTCCAGCCGGGTGCAGTCGTTTTCAAACCACGATATTTCGACAGCATTCCTTGCCGTCATCTTCAAGTGATGCCTGCAGATTGAGCGTCTCCGCTGACTCTCCTCCCCTTTATACTGTGATCGCTCCCCAAGCCTTCCCCCGCGTCCTGCCGCACCCAGCGCTGCGTGGAGGATCGCGGGGAGGGGTGGGGGGGGGGAGGGGCGGGCTGCTGCCTCCTGGCTGCTGGCTGCTGGATGCCAACTGTGGACCATAAGATGTCCTGTGGCCTTCGTCGGGCGCGGAAGTCCTACTCGATGGCGAGCGCGAGGTCCCACTGCATGTCTACAAGATGTCATTCCGTTTAGGACCTCTTCCTACAGGTCTTATAACTACTAGCAGCAGCACAGCACAGCACTTCTACGTTAAAGACATAAAACCTTAGCCAGATACCGGCGTAACATAGGAAAATGTATTATCCACACAGACCACTGTAAAGCCTAGACATCACAGTTAAACTATCTTAAAAAATAAAAAATAAATTACGTGAAAAATCACTAAGACATCTTGTCTAGATAACAAAGTTGAGGGCAAAGTGAGCTAACAACAGATGCAAATGGTCGTTCTTAATATGCAGTGAAAAGCATTAAGCAAATTGGGAGGTTAGAAATGATTAGAATCGACAGGTTCTAATGGTCGTTTTTACTATGTGATATAAACCATAGGTCAAGCAAACAGGAAGATTACAAATCCTTTGAAAAGAAAGAAAATACAGTCAAAAAACAACCTGTTTCTACCCAAGAACTGATCATTGAGCAGGACTTTGAAGCACTTACGGGAATGCTATAAATTTCTCTCTCTTCTAAAAGATTCAGTTTGCACCCATTATCCAGTATGTGCAAGATTTACGTATCATGTAACATGTTATTTTTGTGCAAAAAATTTATAAGCTTTATTAACACGTAACATAAAGTCTTTATGAAGTATAATTTCTTTAATAGTGAAGTTAAGTTTCGTTTGACTTACGTTATGGACACAAGCACACTCATTGTGCTTAGCCTTAGTAAACTTTAAGGCACAATAGCACTCGTTGCTTCTTATATAAGTGAAAACTTTTATATTCAAACCATCACTCTGTTGGTGCTAATCATCATACGTCTAGCGGTTTTTTAATATTGTATTAATGATGAGAAGTGTTTTGATTACCATCTCTTCGCCTTTTTTACGGTACTTTTTAACTGCTTGACTATACGTTGTAAAAAAATTTAACAAAAGTACGTTCATAATCTGTTTATCACTGTACACTGATCGTTATTAATCTGCTGTTAATGGCGATTTAACTCTGGTAACCACCAAATTCATACTTTGTACCTATTTTTTGTAGGACACTAACGTCCAGAGGTTGCATGACGAGTGATTTATGATGTGAGCTTAATTGTATAATATTCTGAAGATAATAAATTAATCTGCCGAAACTAGTCAAGAAGCTAATATAGTAAAAATATGCGCAGCTAACGACTGATTATTTCTATTTCTGAAAATCTTTGAAAACTGTTAGCGTCATATTTGAGTACTGTGTATGTTGAACATGTCTGAGTTGCTTCATTGAGATGTTAGATACATAATACAAAAAAATTCTCAAAATGCAAGTAATAAGGCACCTCAATGAAGCAAGTACGTGTTTTCGTTGTGTTGACATCGCAATGAAGATACTGATGATAAAACTGTGCTTTCAAATTTTACAGAGGCGAAATGAAAGTGCAGTAATATTTTGATATTAACTGTACACTTCCCAGTTGGTTTTGATTATGTATGGGTGCTTAATTCGTGAAATGAACAATCTATCAAGTTTGGCTTTTGACAATCTACATTCATATCTGACTAAATATATTCTGCTCTGACTAGTAGTCACTCAGTAATTTAGTATGAAGTTGTTTTATTTAAAATGAGTAATGTGACAATATAATCAAAATGTTTCTACTACAATAAACACATGTTATTTCAAACAGTTACACAATTCTAAATCAGCTTATTGCCACCTATAACCATTATTTGATTTACAAATCAGGAAGTCAGTCATGCAATAACTTAAAAATTCTAGTACAGAAATTTAATATCCACACTTCTAGAATATTTTGCTTTTGCAGTTTGTGATAAAACTACTCAACAGCCATTTTACATCTGGGATGTGATGTATAAACTAGTATGTATTTTGGTGTGCAAAATCCGAATATACATATCACAATGTTCTAGCACGTACCATTTTGGAGTTTTTAAGGTTTTTTTCTTATTTTTCGTTTTCAGTATGTCGCTTTTTACTCTTCTTCTCTTTTGATATTTAATTGTTTTTGATTTGCAGAGGAGAGCTAGAAGATCTACAAATCGTCAGTAAATGGTTGGTGTGGTAATCCAGTGGTGTGAAAGAGATCCTCAGTGAATGTTCCCTGTGAAAAATAGTGCTAACGTTTTGCGCTTAAAAGTTACACTAAGAAAAATGGCAACTAATAAACCTCGTTGCTGTCTAATCCAGCCCGACAACTTTTCTTACGTGTGTGGGAAATTCACTCCAATAGCTCAAAGAAAAACAATCACTGGTTTGGTTAAGAAGGCATATAAATTGTATGTTGACTGTCCTGTTGGTGATGAAAATAAAAATTTGGCACCTCGTATTGCCTGCATAACCCGTGCTACAACCTTAACCGAGTGATGCAAGGGAAACGCCGACCCATGCCATTCGCTGTTCCGATGGTGCGGTGTGAGCCTAATGACCATTGTTCACACTATTACTTCTGTCTTACAAATATTTCAGGACATCCAAGCAAAAATAGACATAAAGTATCCAAATGTATCTTCAGTGCATTTGCCTGTGCCCCATGATGAGGGGTTGCCTGTTTCCTGTCTGTAGCTTGAAACCCACGGAAACAGACACCATGTTAAATAAATCAGAAAGTATTGAACATATAGAATAGTACTGCCCTCAGTATCATGATACTACGCCTCAGCTCTTTAATCGATGGAAATGAACGATTTACTTCGTGATCTAAAACTTTCGAAACAGCAAGCTGAACTCTTCGGGTGGAGACTGCAACTACGGAACCTACTAGCTCCAGGGACAAAATTTTCCTGTTTCAGATCAAGAGGTGCTTCCTTCGCTCAGTATTTCGATATGCAGAATTCAGTGCGTGTATGTAGAGATATCAATGGTCTGATGATGCAGCTAGGTGTACAACATAATCCACAGGAGTGGCGACTATTTATCGACTCCAGTAAAACCAGCTTGAAAGCAGTACTACTGCGCAATGGCAATGCATTTCCATCGGTACCTTTGGCTTACGCAGTAGACACGAAAGAAACATTTGAAATCATGGCTTTGCTTCTAGAGGCAACCAAATATAAGGATCATGAATGGTAGCTTTGCTGTGATTTAAAAGTTGTTGCCCTCCTTACAGGTTTACATCCTGGATTCACGAAATACTGCTACTTTTAGTGCTTTTGGGACAGCCGTGACTGCAAGAACCACTATATAGTCAAGGAATGGTCTATAAGGAAGTCATATGTTCCTGGAAACGTAAGTCTGAACAATACCCCATTGGTTGAGCTCGATAAAATCGTTTTTCCTACCATTCATATCAAGTTGGGCCTTATCAAAAACTTTGTAAAAGCTCTGGATAAAGCAGGTGAACCTTCTGTCACTTAAAAGAAAAGTTTCCCAAATTAAGTGAGGTAAAGCTGAAAGAGGGTATATTTGTTGAACCAGAAATAACAGGATTGGTGAAAGATCCAACCTTTGATACCAACCTCACAGATATCCAATTAGTCTTCTTTAGAGCAATTGTGAAGTGCCTTTTGTGTAACAGAAAGCACAAGAACTGTGTTACCATTGTGAATGATCTGTTTGACAATTATAAGAACATGGGGTGTAGAATGTCGCTTAAAATTCACTTTTTACATTCTCACCTCAATTTATTCCTGGAAAATTTGGGAGCCATAAGCGATGAGCATGGTGAACGCTTTCACCAAGAGATTACCATGGAACACAGTTACCAAGGCCATTGGAACCCTTCGATGATGGGTGACTACTGCTGGTGTCTTGTCAGGGAGAGTGATGAAACGGCAAACAAAAGAAGAGCTCCGTCGTCGCATTTTTCAAAAACCAAATACGATTAAAGGTGAAAATATCTTCTGAACTAATTTGGACCTTCTATCAGCGTCATGCCAATACGTATATACAAAATAGTATTAATTTCAAGCGTTCTGAATGTGTATTTTTGTTTGACTTAATTGTGTCAATTTTCACTATTACCGTTTTTTATTCTGCTGTATATCTAGGAAATGTGAAGTCATAGAGAAAAACTGATTTTGCCAGTGTATTCGGCACCCCAAAATAAGGTAAATCTACCCATTTACAAATCAGATGCAGAAAAAAGTTAAGATCTGTTAACTAGTGTTATGTCAGTAGAAATTTTCCATCTGCTCATTGAAACTTTGTTCCTGTGATTTCCGCCACTGAAGTGTTCCCAGACATTCGCAATGGACGCTCCAATTGTAGTCCACCATCATATACGTATCCCATCGTCCACCTTACCGTGGTTCACTTGTACTAATCCTCTCCTGAAAACACTCACCCTGTTCGTCGATTACATCTCCAGGAGATTTCGGAAATCGATCCAGATGACTTTTCAGGTAATGCGCTTCGACGCCTATATAGCAACCCAGTGCACAAAAAGCTATAAGCACGTTCTCTAGAAGTTCCCAACAGTTAACCTTTGAATGCATTTGTGTTCGGACTTACGTTAATGCATGCTAGGGACCTCAGAAGCACCCATTGATATTTCTATAAATATCGTTAATTTCAGTCTTGTTACGTCTGTTCTGAAGACTTAATTTTATAAATGAGTAAATTCAATCGGTTTTGGACATTAATTTCAATGGAATGAATTTCAATTTAATATTTATTAATTGTATTACTTTGGCATGTAATAACTTATACTCGCATTTATATAAACTAGGAAGTGCACATTCATAAGGCACAATGCAAATCGATATGCAAAAAAATCCAAATACAAAATAAAAAGGAAGAAAAGCGGTAAGTTGCACATTACGTAGGCACACCAAAAATTAAGCTACACAGAATTTTATCTAAAAGAAGATTAGACTGCCTGTCACAAAAGTCCACACATCACTGGAAACAGTCTTCACAAAGAAGCACACTGTGTTCATTGCATACGATGTTAGAATATTTTGAACAACACCGAGCAATTTTCCTTTCCAGTTTATGTGACACAAAAAGCATCAGCCTCAGGACATTTTCTTTTGATGGATGATATCCATCTCCAGACCTCTTTTGACGCCACATGTAGCCAATGCATGTGGGACATTTCCCTGCAAATTTAGAGTTTTTCATCTGGACTTTATATGTGGACGAATAATTTCTAGGGCCAAGTCTTCCAAGAAAATCCTCCTTTTCCGTTGTGACATTCTGGATGTTGAGTTGTGAATAAAGAGAAACCATTTATAGCTGCAACATCCACTACGTTAGTCATTGTTTGTCTTTTGCAGATGTAAGTACGTATCTTTAGGTTAAGTGAAACTAAACCTGATTTTGTTTTCTTGTAAAATAAAATCGTTTCTGATTTCATCTTTCTGTGAGCCTCATTACCTGTAACGTCGTAATGCAAGGAATTTAGTAGCACCACGTTCTTATTTTTCTTTTGTACATAATTCACAATAGTCAAATCGTTTCTGAATCCAAATGTTGAAGATGAAATCTCCCGTGTCACTTCAGGTGGAATTCGTGGTTTGTTAAGCCGAATAGTATCGACTGCTATAATTTTAACATTCAATAAATCTTGAAACAGGGAAACACTAGTAAAGTATTTGTTCACTGCGATATTAATTGAGCTTCCTGTAAGCCTCTTTGTCATGGCCTTCACCAAATGAGCTGCAACATTAACTTGACAGGGATGATCTGGATTTTTTCCTAAGCACACTAGCCCTTTTATAGCGTATGATGTCAAAGAGTAGCAGAGTCAGAATATCTTTATTCCATTGTTTCTGGCTTGCTTGGAGTAAATTGGAGAAATCAGCTACGCTCTCTGAATGACATTAGCTGCTCGTCAGTTGTGGAGTTCTCTCTTGGATGAAACCGTCATCAGCAGTTGTTTATGAATAGCTCCCACACGTTGCGGAAAGCTGCCGTATTATCATCTTGGCACCTAGCTTGTCAGGTGCATCTATCGTAGAACCTGATTGCTCTCCTTATTTCTTCAAACGTGTTTATAGAAAAAGTTGGCCTATAAACAGGGTTAACGGAGAAATAATTCTCTCATAGGAACATCCCAGCTTCTGTCACTGCCAGCTGATACGAGAATTCCTAAAAATTCGATGATTTCCTCATCTGTGGCATTACGCCATGTCTGACCTTTTATAGTTACTAAGCATCGTCCTTCCAGATTTGTGCAATGAACTATTTCATCCGCACTATTCTTTGTGTTTATGTAACTCCGATTATCCTTTGGCGTTTTTATATTTGTTACCTTAACAGGATCTGGAGAAACTTTCGTGATATCATGAGTAAGTGTTTTGCTAGGTGGAGGTGGTGTTTTGCTCCACTGAGTTCCATAGCGTCCTTTAAAAATGTTTGCAGGCTGGACTGAACTTACTACACCATTTTCATTTTCAAACTGGGCTGTGCTTGATAGATTATTTTTATTTGCTGGCTGGGATGTACTTCCTACATTATTTGAAAATGCAGACTGTGCTGTATTAGTAGGCCTGGCTATCCTTGATAAGACTACGTCATTTACATCCCAATATTCATCACTACTTTCTTCAAATTTTAAGCTGTCCGACATAGGTCCACATGTAAGATCAATTTCATTTTCGGAAGCAGTATTAGATTCACATTCGACCAGTGATCCAGAAACAGTCATTGAAGCATATGGATCATTTACATTTGTGGTATAAGTTGTTTGTCCATTTCGAGAAGTACTAGTTGATCCCACACTGTTAGAAATGGAAGTTCCTTGCTCACAAAGAAAGTCTACATAGTTATTTTGTAAGAGAAAGGGAGAAGAAAGAAAAACAGAAAGAAAACAAATTTAATTTCTTACAACAGCTGTGAGATCGACATTTTTAACTTCTGAGGTCAGCTTCAGCAATAAGCAGGAAATCCATTATTGTTGTTGCTAGGATCTAGCACGTGCTACAGTTGCCATACAAAAATACTGCAGGTGCCAACATTCACTGGCTGGCAGAAAATTGCTTGCTGAAGCATTAGATTACAACGGGCCTGGAATGCCCCTTCATGCATTATGTGCATAGCATTAAGAAACTACTGGTTTCATACATCGTTAACTATATCAAGTACAATTTTATCATATTTCTGAACCCTAAGAGAATTTTAAGAATGACATAAAATAGAGTCCAAATGTACGGGGTGGTCCATTGATAGTTACCGGGCCAAATATGGTTGGCCCGCTAGATGGCGCTGCCATAGGTCTAACGGATATCAACTGCGTTTTTTTAATTGGAACCCCCATTTTTATTACATATTGGTGTAGTACGTAAAGAAATATGAATGTTTCAGTTGGACGACTTTTTTCGCTTTATGATAGATGGCGCTGTAATAGTCACAAACGTATAAGTACGTGGTATCAAGTAACATTCCGCCAGTGCGGACGGTATTTGCTTCGTGATACATTACCCGTGTTAAAATGGACCGTTTACCAATTGCGGAAATGGTCGATATCGTGTTGATGTATGGCTGTTGTGATCAAAATGCTCAACGGTCGTGTGCTATGTATGCTGCTCAGTATCCTGGACGACATCATCCAAGTGTCCGGACCGTTCGCCGGATAGTTACGTTATTTAAGGAAACAGGAAGTGTTCAGCCACATGTGAAACGTCAATCACGACCTGCAACAAGTGATGATGCCCAAGTAGGTGTTTTAGCTGCTGTCGCGGCTAATCCGCACATCAGTGGCAGACAAATTGCGCGAGGATCGGGAATCTCATAAACGTCGGTGTTGAGAATGATACATCAACATCTATTGCACCCGTACCATATTTCTATGCACCAGGAATTGCATGGCGAAGACTTTGAACGTCGTGTACAGTTCTGCCACTGGGCACAAGAGAAATTACGGGACGATGCCATATTTTTTGCACGCGTTCTATTTAGAGACGAAGCGTCATTCACCAACAGCGGTAACGTAAACCGGCATAATACGCACTATTGGGCAACGGAAAATCCACAATGGCTGTGACAAGTGGAACATCAGCGACCTTGGCGGGTTAATGTATGGTGCGGCATTATGCGAGGAAGGATAATTGGTCCCCATTTTATCGATGGCAATCTAAATGGTGCAATGTATGCTGATTTCCTACGTAATGTTCTACTGATGTTACTACAAGATGTTTCACTGCATGACAGAATTGCGGTGTACTTACAACATGATGGATGTCCGGCACATAACTCGCGTGTTGTTAAAGCGGTATTGAATAGCATATTTCATGACAGGTGGATTGGTCGTTGAAGCACCATACCATGGCCCGCACGTTTACCGGATCTGACGTCCCCGGATTTCCTCCTGTGGGGAAAGTTGAAGGATATTTGCTATCGTGATCCACCGACAACGCCTGACTACATGCGTCAGCGCATTGTCAATGGATGTGCGAACATTACGGAAGGCGAACTACTCGCTGTGGAGAGGAATGGCGTTACCCGTGTTGCCAAATGCATTGAGGCGGACGGACATTATCTTGAGCATGTATTGCATTGATGTGGTATTTACAGGTAATCACGCTGTAACAGCATGCGTTCTCAGAAATGATAAGTTCGCAAAGGTAAATGTATCACATTGGAACAACCGCAATAAAATGTTCAAACGTACCTACATTCTGTATTTTAATTAAAAAAACCTACCTGTTACCAACTGATCGTCTAAAATCGTAGGCCATATGTTTGTGACTATTACAGCGCCATCCAACCCAAAGCGAAAAAAGTGGTCCAACAAAAACATTCATATTTCTTTACGTGGTCCAACAAAAACATTCATATTTCTTTACGTACTGCGCGAATATGTAATAAAATTCTGCAGATTTTAATGTTGGGCTATCATCAAGTGTCAGCACGCGAACAATTCAACGACACATCATCGATATGAGTTTTCACAGCCGAAGGCCCACTCGTGTACCCTTGATGACTGCACGACATAAAGCTTTAGCCTCCCCTGGTCCCGTCAACACCGACATTGGACTGTTGATGACTGGAAACATGTTGCATGGTCGGACGAGTCTCGTTTCAAATTCTATCGAGCAAATGATTGTGTATGGGTATGGAGACCACCTCATGATTTCATGGACCCTTCATGTCAGCAGGGGACTGTTCAATCTGGCGGAGGTTATGTAATGGTGCGGGTCGTGTGCAGCTGGAGTCATACTGTACCCCTGATACTTCTAGATATTACTCTAACGGGTGACACTTACACTGTCTGATCACCTGCTTCCATTCATGTCCATTGTGCATTCCGACGGGATGAGCAATTCCGGCAGGACCATGCGACTCCTCACACGTCCAGCATTTCTGCAGAGTGGCTCCAGAAACAGTCTTCTGAGTTTAAACACTTGCGCTGGCCACCAAACTCCCGACATGAACATTATTGAGCATATGTTGTATGCCTTGCAACGTGCTGTTCGGAAGAGATCTCCACCCCCACGTACTCTTACGGCTTTATGGCAGCTGTGCAGGATTCATGGTGTCAGTTCCCTTCAGCACTACTTCAGACATTAGTCAAGCCCATGCCACATCGTGTTGCGACACTTATGCGTGCTCGAGGGTGCCTCCACGCTATTAGGCAGGTGTTACATATTCTGACAAATGGTTCAAATGGCTCTAAGCACTATGGGACTTAACATCTGAGGTCATCGGTCCCCTAGACTTAGAACTACTTAAAGCTAACTAACTTAAGGACAACACGCATATCCATCCCCGAGGCAGGATTCGAACCTGCGACCGTAGAAGCAGTGCCGTTCCGGACTGAAGCGCCTAGAAACGCTCGGCCACAGCGGCCGGCGATATTCTGACACTCCACTCCTTTCCACGTTCGTCAGACATCAGCAAAAACACCCTGTGAATGCGTTAGCGTCACTAGAATAACTATTTTGGGTTAGGAGTGGGCCCTTTTCTCTGACGGAGCACATTGGTGTTTAGCTGTAAAATTGGTTTAATTTCTCTATTACTGTCAAAGAAGCACACGAGTTTACATAGATTGTGAAAAGACAATTTCAGTACAGTTGTTAATATAACGCATTTCATCCTGTTTAGCAGAAATGTCACTGAACACAATAATGTTAGATTTAAATAGAAGGTTCTCTACTAGATTTTTCTTACCTCTGGCCAGTGAAGTTGGCCAATATTACGACGAATCATCGGATTCTGTCTCTAAGTTCGGTATTATTTAGGATGGCAATCAAGTCTATGGAGGATGGTTAGTTTTTGTAACAAGATGATCAAAAGGTTACTCAAGGTTGCTCGAGTTCACAGTGGATGCAAGCTGGTGATACAACAATTTTACGCCTCTGCGAACAGTGTTTACCTTTAGCTGCGACGTGCTGTTGGCTGCATGGCTGCTCTCACCCTCTGAAAATCCTATAAAAAGCCAATCAAAATATTTACTGATTTTATCAGCTGGAACTGTCTTATGTTTCTCGTTAGGCGAGAAAGTAGGCACTCATCCATAGTTTGGAAAATATGGCGATATAGAAGTGCATAGATGGAGCAGCGTGTTTGCTTCAACGCCCCCTCAGTTCTCGCTGGAACAATTATCTACGTGGCTGTTTCGTTTCTCCGCTATCGGAGCTCAACAACTCTTCAACTAATATCTAGCTGAATGCCAGCCAAAGTGAACGCAGTGTTCACACAGAAATACCCCTTTTGGGCACAGAGCGTGATGCGCCCTGTTATACACTTGAGGCTGGTACAGAGAAGAGTCCCCGAAGTTTTCAGTATTGCGTCTTTCGTAGCAAACTGTCCCCCACCTGTGTCCTTTCGTGCTTCACATCACAGCTTTTTCAGACCAATGGGAGCGTTCCTTCCGTCTTGTGGAAACTACCCCTGCCAATCGCAAGGGGCCTACCTTTAAACTTCATTGCAACATCCTTCCTTTTTCTCCTTCCGAGTTTATTTCAGCGAGGCATTTTGTGCCTGCTCCTGAAGTCTGAAAGTTAGACGCGTACATCACGAGCATTCCACGGGCCTTTTACTTGATCCACTGCGTCTCTGGTCTGTTTGTATCCTTCCGGATATTCCCCAACGCAGTTTTCTAAGGAATTTCTCCGTCACAAGCAGCGCTGGGCCGCTACCTGCTCCACTCGCTGTATCGTCCAGCGTGTTTGTTGTCTCTCTCGCTGCAGGTCACCAACCCCTGTTAGAATCCTTCGGTTGTATGCGGGCTGTGATGGCGAAACTCGCTTCTGCCCCCCCCCCCCCCCCCCAAACTAAAACGTTTCTTCCAGCAGCTTTTTTCACCTTTTGCTCATTGACATGCAGGATTTGGATTCAGTGTGTTAATACTGTCGAATTGAGTATTATCCATTTTGGCATTACGTACTGTACGTTTTGATAGGCAAATCTGCTCACTACACCGAAGTATGTCAGGTTACATATTCATCTACTTATTACAATGTGTAAAATCTCATGTAACGTGCGAAATTGACATTAATTCAAGCTGCCACCTTACAATATATACTGTAATCCAAAAAACTGTAACAACTCTGGCTGTGTACCAAATCTTTGTGATGGGATAGTGCCACTATATCTTTGAAGCATGTTTTCTAAACAAACATTGTAAGTGATGATTTGCGTGTGTGTGACATTCCGTATAACGTAGGGGACTCGATACCTGTAAGTAAAAAAACTATCATGCCATTTCTAACATTAGCATTAAATAACCCTTATGAATTCGTTTTTCCCGACTTTCCGATTGCGGTGTAACTCCTAAAAGACAGAAGAGAGGCAAAAAATCACACATGCAAACATCACCAAACATATTCATGTAGAAAAATGCACAAATACACTCGAAAATTAGAATAAATTATATTAACGTGTTGTACTAAGCAGCAAAAAATAGGTATCTGGTGCAGTTTTCATTATTTAAATCACTAATGACACAGCTGCAGGGTTTTCAGAAACATCCAATATGTTGAATGCAATTAAATCATAATTTACATTGTAACTACGACAATCTATGATGAAGTGAAAATTTTATATTATTTTTTCTGAATTATCAGCAAACAGCTTGACAAAGCAAGAGATTTATTCCGTTCGCCGATCACACACCTTTTTTTCTTCTTTTTTTTCATTTCTCTTCCTAAAAAAAGTTTGTCTGAAAGCCAGATTTGTTTGAATCTACCTGCCGTGTTTCATTTCTCTACACTAGGAAATAAATGTGGCGCAGGAACGATGACCAAGTAATTATTCAGCAAAAAATGAAGTTTAGCTGGTCAAGGCAGTACGCGGAACCTGGCGCTATAAATTTATGTCCTCAAATAGCTAAAAATTATTTAAGAAATGAGTAGTCACGTGTAAAAGTTTTCTGTAGGTCATCTGCAGAACGTAGGATTACGTAGTCTCAAGCACAACTTCATCTTAGAGAAGATGATAAAAGCAATAACTTCAATCTCAGATTAGCTGTTATTGCAACCAAAAACCAGTCAAATAATATACACTGATCTTGATAATGGATTTACTGGTTGTGTGTTTCATACTTACATTAGTGCCAAGCCTTTAAATCCTGTTTTGCTGTTACCATGCTCCACACTGCTTTGACATCTTAGTAATAGCGCGACTGCATTTTCGTAACTTTCAGCCCAATTGTAATTCACAGTACTTTACACAAAATGCATACCGAGGCGTAACATCAGAACACGACTGTCTCGGCAAATTTCTAAGCGGGAACTGTGCTCCTATTCGTTAGTTCCCCATTGTACCTACAAAAGACGGGAACCAATCGTAAGATAGCAAGCATTCCAGAACCAACCTTGTATTAGCGGCCATATTTTTTGAATCTAAATTCGGCCACCGAAAATGCCTTGAAAACAACAGAGGCGAAACGCATATGTTAGGAAACATTCATTTTATTCAGTTGTACTCTGACGAATAAAGAGTAATTATTATCACATAGTAATTATCTGCCTTACGAAAAAACATGAAGTTGCAATTTTACAATACATTACAGCACCAGAGTACTCGTATGTCTTGCATACTCACACCATCATCACCGTTGTTTACATAAAACAAATATTAGTATTATCAGCACATATGTGCATCCGCAGATCGAAATATTCGCGGAGGAGAGACAGATGCTGGCTGCTGCCTAGGCCTTCTACACTATAAGCTTATGTAATATGTTTAATTCGTAATACATTGCGAATTTGGTTTCTTTTGCTACATTAAAGCGTTAGATTTATGCCATATTTTTGTCATTTATTGTTATCTGACCGCTAAGGCTAATTTTAGTAGTCACTTTTTTGCCTAAGTGCGAAAATGATGCATGTTTGTTTTGTAACAGACTATGATGGGTCTTTTTACAATATAGTACTCAGATTACATTGTAATGAGTGATTATAAAAATAAAAGGAAGGAAGAAGGTGAAAGCAGTTGCCGGGACATGGCCTACACCTCGATAATAGCACAGAGATTCTAATTGTCAGCTGCGACGTATAGTTCAACATCAGAACTCTCACACGCGTTAATTCCATAAGACAACGCTCCTAGATTTTGAATTTACCACGTCACACTCAGGCACAGTGTGCTGATCGTGTAAACGCTTGCTGACAAAATCTTGATACCGAGTAAGAAGGTGCAGCAATGAAGATCCTAGACTCGTACTGTTACAGACAGAAATTAAGCCATCTTGATTAGAGCTCTCCGTGTTTTCCAAAATTGCTTTAGTTTAATACAGTGGTACTTCCTTCAGAAAACCCAGAGACATATTTCCTCCCAGTTTATATCCATCAGAGGTAATGTTTCGTCTCATTAGGGTCTAGACTTCCAAACACTGTTTTAAAGCTGCATTTTTGCATGAGGACTTGAAACAACAACCTTCTAAGCGAACCATACCACACAAATATCACTTTGCAACATCAAATACGTAGGCTTGTAGGTCAGCAAGTTTTCATACGATTTTCGGGTTCATGGTGATTCAGCCTACGCTGTTTATAAGTATTAACACCTTTGAGTACTGTCTGTTGACAATGACAACATACGTGCGTTGATAACCATTCTTGCTACCCATACAGAAAAGAAAATTACTTACAAATTTTCATAAATTCGTATTACAATTGCACCAGATGTATTTATTAGAATACGTATTGTAGCGTTTGAAAGGAAACAGATCAATGGCGGCGGAGTGTTACTATTATTATTATTATTATTATTATTATGTTCGCTTACCTATCCGTTACAAAGTGGCTCACATAAAATGCTTACCCATGTTCCAGAAATGCGAGGTTCCATCAGTACTACAGTTTATGAGGGTACGTCTTTTTACTTTCCTAGCTTCACTGATTTTGGTTTGCTTACCTTGCGTCTTCTAAACTACTCTCGTAGATCTCATCCCTATTGGCTTCTTCTCCATATAAGCGCAGGATTCGACGAGCAAACAACGAACTATGCTAATTCGAAGTGGCGTTGTGGGAGAAAACTCAGTGCTACAATATAAAGTTAACAAAATTATGGAAGGTACTTGACTTTTATTCATTAACATTTAGCAGTAATCAAGAGGCGCAAGTAATAACTTTATTATGTTCGTTCATTAAATCAAGTTCCTCTGTAGCTATCTTCACAGCACAGCAACTGGACACAGGCTAATGATTCACAGTATTATAAAGAGTTCAAAACCTCACACGGCCGTTCACTATGGCACTGAAAGGTAACTTTACGTAGAAGACTTGCAATTCGAGAGACGGCATTATGGCTAAACATTTCTGCAGGGCACTTCCAACGACTTGTTGATTCCATGCCACGTCGAGCCGCTGCACTACGCCGGGCAAAAGAAGTCCGACACGAGTGGGAGGTATCACATGACTTGTCACCTCAGCGTAAATTGTTGTAGGAGCTCCGTGTGCGACACTTCTGAATGACAACGAGCTAGGTGGCGGAATGGTAAGACTCTGGAAGGAAGGCGCTTCAAATCTCCATTCGGTCAACCACATTGGGGTTTAAATCGGTCTTCCTAAAACGCTTACGATTAATACCGGTATTGTTCCTGTGAACAGAACGCGGATAATTTCGTTCCCCAGAGCTTACGACATCATCGTCGACGGAAAGTCAAACTATAACATTCCTTACGTCTTTTAGGTGAAATTGTATTCACTTGCTCACACAATTGATCAGGCTGTTGATTTCCACAAATAAATTATCACTGTGTCCTTTGATTTACGTAAGTATGATTTTTGTCCTGATTTTACATACCACTGTGTAGTTACATAATTCCATAGATAACGAACGTAACTTATCTATACACTTATATTGGCACTGCACCGAAGGTAACAGAAAACAGAAAGGATTTAACGTCCAGTTGAACACAAGGTTGTTAGAGAACAAACACAACCTCCAAAGCAAGAAGAAAATCCGCCTTGATCTTTTCTAAGGAACAATACAAAATACAAAATCTACATTGTACAGCGCAAAACCAAAATTTGGAAGTGCGGACGTATATTTTGAATCGGCGTACACCCGTACTCTAGTCTAGTATCTCAAAACTGCCTTACTTCGCTCGATCCAAAAATTGCGGTCAGAAAAAGCGTATTTGTTTATCTGGAAAGAAAACGTTGATGTGGTACTTACAAGGGACCGTACGAACTTCCCCTCACCGATTTGATTGGTACTGACAATGTGTGTAGGGCGCGCACGAGCACTTCAACCAATGTAAACAGAAAGACGAAACCTAAACGGTTTTTCAGAAAAACTGAGTCTGAAAGTTTTATCCCTTCTTACACACTTTGTATTGCCCCAAGCAGTGAAGGAGTGTGCTGCTGAGCCAGCAAGTGGTTAGATTTCTAAGTGTGAGGTCCATGAATCGAACATGCGTGCCGGTACATCTTTCATCCCCGTCTTATTCTGCCAACCTGCAGTGTTAAAGTTATCGTTGTCAAATGTTTTCCGCTGGTGCAGTCTTGCGACGTTTATTTCTACATGCATGTGAAGAACGTTATAAAACGACTATGAAATTCTTCTGGAAAAGACTGCAAAGAAATTTAGTCAGCCGTATCCCATCTGTCCTCTGTACTAATAATACGCCTCGATATGCGTGCTACACCGAGAAACGTTTACGAAGGTGCACCAAATCTGTTTTACAATAGACACAATGCAAAATCATGCACATGTGATAACTCGGGGTTCATTTACGTGCTGCATGTCATAATCATTATTACTTTACAGATTTCCACCATCAGAGTCATCCTGATTCGTTCAGTGCTCCGTAGATTACTTAAATTTTTTTCTAAAATGTAGATGGAGTAATATACATGAAATGTCTATAGTAATTTAAGTGAAAATACTCGTGTTCGTTTTTTATTTCCAGTCTCCTTATGAAAAAAGGTTTTTCTACTTCTTTCAGTATAAATATTATGTAAATAATAAATCAATAAATAATTTACATTTCATAATAGATCTCTCGTTAGAATTACATGGGAATGAAAAATGTATTAACAGTGAGATTAGATGTAGAGACCTTGCGCCTGTGGAACTATTCGCTTCCTCACTCAGCTGCGGACTGCTTCAATATTTGCAACCAAACAAAAGATATAAGCGCGCCCACAATATTCAAATTGGACGTTATCAGAAACGTTTGCGAGTTGCGTCTTCCTGTTCATGTACTTTGAAGTCCTAGTCGTGCCGTACATACATTGTCAACATGAATCAAATGGGTGGTGGGAGGTCCACTTGTTAGTGGGAAGAAAGACAGACGTACTCGAACGCTCCCAGGCCATGTTGACGAGTAAAAGAGTACAATGCAAGTCGTAACTAAGAGGGGCTCAGGGCAGTGGTGGTACATGCTACGTGGCTAATAGCTGTGGCAGACTGCCGCTGACAGGAAGATCACGCCGCCACACAGCAGCCACGGGTGTCCAGGACACAACAGCCCGTGACGCACAACCTCGGCAAGAATTTCCAGCGACTGTTCTCCTCTGAATGGCACAACTGTCCGTTTACGTTCCACGGCCAGTGTGCCAAGTCACGAATATTCAAATCACCTGCAGTGCGGTTTATTGTCGTGCGCAGAACGGTCAAGGATTTCCTGCGTGTAGTCAGCTCGAGTGACAAATCGCGGACTCCTCACTACGTGGTCCCTTGCGGCGAAACGTGCCCCGTAAGGCAATTACCAGCGACGGACAACGCCACAAACCGTGCGTCAGTTGGGAAATTGCGACGTATCGCCAGAGATGCCCCGATATATTCTGCGAATTCTCACCACGACGTAGCAACATGAATGCCTGAGGTAGCAACTAATGGAAAAGCCATGTCGAGCACAGGTAACACCTTTCGCAAGGCGACGATACCTAAATTGTTACGTGGATAACAAGTTGACATCGAACTTTAGTTACGTATCAGCCTCCAACGAAATTAGCATCCCGGTTCTGTGTTTGTATGGAGTTTCAGTACTCGACGAAAACATCAGCTTTATACAACCTTGTCTTGAAATAATCATCATTTTCGGTTTTCGTTTAACGTTAGTCGGCAGTGGCATTGAGGTCAGTGGATAGGGAAATCGAAATGAAAGACTGCAGGCTCGAATCCCGGGCCAGGAAACAACTAAAAAATCAGCAATAAACAATTTATAGTTGGACAGGATATGAATTAATACGTAATAATATACACGTATTTTTATGTTATATCAAATGTGCTTTTCGGGTTTAACCAAAAAATTGCGTATCAACTTTTTGGTTTTAGTTATATTGGTTGCAACACTGTCACAACCATCACAGATTGTCTTAGTGATGACATATTCCCAAGCTGAATATCACTGAATGAACTGTAACATCCATTTATTTTGTATCCATTACTGCATCAATATTGTTGTAGAGACACTTGTTGCCACACCTTTCATTGTGAAGGCCGCTAATGTGGCCAATCTCCTGCGTTTACAGTATTATTTCCATGATTTAACGAGACTTTTGAGTCACACTCCACGTATGGATATTACGACGGGTTTTTCTTTGCGAAAATTTGGAAATGACTGCTCAGTCGAAACTACGCACTCTTTTTTTTTTTTGTGCCTTCTTCCCGCATCGGTACAGGGTCGGCATGGTTATTAAAGGACTAGGAATAGCTAATGTAAGGTATGTCCAGATGCCCCTCCTGTCACCAACCCGTTACCTCCCGGCACGGAAAATGTATATCCGTAGTGACTGCGCGTGGTGCTATTCATGCGAAAGTGAGTGAAAGTGTTCCTAATGTTTGCAAATAGTGTAGCGTGACGCCGTAGAAATTACATCCAGGCTAGCCAGCATACGGAGCGACTTCGTTAATGCGTCGGGCGGACTTGATCTGGGGCTGGGGCCCCAACCAGGGCCGAAAGCGGTGCTTGCATACGTTCGGCTTTGTTTCTTTTTCCCTTAATTCTGTTCGTCTTTTTTCTCGGCATTTGGTCTGGGCGGGCGTCACATGGCACCACTTCAGTTTCATAGGTGAATACTTCAATTAGTTTGTATTTTTTTTATTACAAATGGCAGTCAGAGAGCTGCTGTGCCGTCTGCTGTGTAAGAGCACAAGAGGACATGAACAGCCTAACTTTCGACACAATGCGGTTCTATTGACTATTTTTTTTAACAGTGTAAAACATAACATAGATGCTGCTGTCTGAAAGATACGGCACTTAAATCCACTGCGCGACTGCTCCTCTAGACTCCGTGAAACTTGGCATCAGGGTCACGAGCACACCTTCAGTTGTGCACGTTTTAAGGAGCAATTGCGCATGTGCAGCTCGCGTGACGTAATTGCATTATGGGCAAAATACATACAGATTTGATAAACAACTTGCACGGTTTACGATGTGTGCAGCTAGCCCTTGCCATTATGTTACAAGTCTACGTCAGTGCAGCCATTTGTTGCGGCAGAATTTTATCCCAATCGTCTCCGCATATATCCTTATAGATGATAGCACACTCATCAGATATGGTAATTCACTCACTATATATTGTAGTAAAATTATATCGTACGTCAGAATATGTTAAAGTTGTACTGACAATAAACCTTTTTTGTGAGTTTCTGAATGAGTAATAATATATTCAGTTATGAATCTTGTCATACGGTAATTCGTCTGGGGTGCTGAGAATCATAAGGGCCTAAAACACATCACCATCGATTGTGGTTCATTCTTCTGAAATCTGTTTATCTTATGGTGTGTCAGGTATATCTGTGTTGTAGGCCCACACTGTATATAAGAAAGTTAACTAAAAGCTGTATCTCTGGTCTCTCTGAGCCCGCATCTCGTGGTCGTGCGGTAGCGTTCTCGCTTCCCACGCCCGGGTTCCCGGGTTCGATTCCCGGCGGGGTCAGGGATTTTCTCTGCCTCGTGATGGCTGGGTGTTGTGTGCTGTCCTTAGGTTAGTTAGGTTTAAGTAGTTCTAAGTTCTAGGGGACTGATGACCATAGATGTTAAGTCCCATAGTGCTCAGAGCCATTTGAGCCATTTGGTCTCTCTGATACTCACTTAGATGCGGGATCGACAGCGACGTGCTTTAGGCTCTTATGGATCTCAGAACCTCGTTTGTATTCTAGTCAAGTTATCATTTTGATACACATTACTACTTGAGTTTAATCATTTCCGCAAACGGCACTTTGTATTTATGGTTGTTTGTTTACTGTGCGGGAATCGGATTCCGTTGGCGGTGTAAACATGAGCTATGTAGAATCTATTTTAAGTGCTAACAGAAAAGTAAAGCTCTCAGGACGGGTCGCGAGTCGTGCATGGGTAGCTCAGTCGGCGCGTCAAAGGTCCAAAGCTCGAGTCTCGGTGCTGCACACAGATTTAATCTGCCAGAAAGTTTCATGTCAGCGCACACTCCGCTTCAGAGTGAAAATCTCATTCTGGGAACAGAAAAGTGAATTACCATGAAAAGTTAGCTGGAAAGGAACTAGGACATCCGAGAACAGATCCTTTGACTATGAGAGTGACGAAATCAGATAAGTGTGATTACAAGCGAACATTTAACAAGGAAGTGCACCTTTAGCACAAGTTGTTGTGTGGGTGCAGTGTAAGAATATCTGATTTTCAGCCTGGAAGTAAATTCATGAAGTAATACATCTGTTAGGGATTTTGTATCTTTGTGCGGCACGAAAACTCTCACTTTCACAAAAATGCGTAATGGGGAGATGGGTAAGCGTACACTTTATTTCGCTGTTGTCCTAAACTGTACTTAATTATCAACAAAACAACAAAATTCCACAACAAAATTCTTTCTTTTGTGAGATAACTTACGCATCTTATTATTATTATTATTATTATTATTACTGTTGTTATTATTATCGGCAGTGGCTGTAGTTGCGTAAATTTGTTGATAAGCATAACTGTAATACAGCAGATGCTATTAATTTCACAGTCTAAGGTTTATCTGAATCTAAAAAATTGTGAACTCTCTTAATGTATACTCACGAGCCGCCACTGCAAGCTATCCAGGAGGGTACTTTAATTGATCTACTGACTGCCAGTATGCTCAAATTTTATCTTTGACGCATTAGTTATATTTCTTCATGTAGTAAGTGTGCAATAGCTACAATGAGATGTTAGAGGAGAATACAGCAGTATGTATCACATGTTAATCCCTTCGTAAAATCAACGTGCAGAAAGTTGCTGTCCTGTATTTAAACAAATTCGGAACTTGTCCTGAGCTCTGCAGAAAACCCTGAGGTAGACCACTTGCAATAGTGGACGAAACGTCGGACAGTTTTGTATACCAACATGCAGTCAACAGCCCAGAAGAATTCAATTCAAAATGTCGGATTGGTTTCTTTGAAAACGGATACAGCCGATTTCCTTTCCCATCCGTCTTCAATCCGATCTTGTAATCGACCTCTAATGACCTCATCGTCGACAGGATGTTAAGCACTAATTTTACTTCTTTCTATCCCAAGATGCTGCTAAAATTCTAAGAGGAATAGCAGTGAACACACCTAATTTTGATCTGGATACTACACTGCTTTAGTAGACTTTGTGCTGGTGAAATGCGCGTACCTTCTCTTTCCTTCGACAAACGGAGGGCTCAGCCAGTTGCGTGATAATCTACAGTTTAATTAGGAACGTGACCACAGTGTAATGTGGCACATTTGACAGCACTGCCAGAACAGACAATCTCTCTTTCTGCAACAAAAAGAACAGTTGTCTGTCCAGAAATCCTCATCAGTCGAGCGTTTAATACACTACTGGCCATTAAAAATGCTACATTAAGAATAAATGCAGATGATAAACGGGTATCCACTGGACAAATATATTATACTAGAACTGACATGTGATTACATTTTCACGCAATTTGGGTGCGTAGATCCTGAGAAATCAGTACCCAGAACAACCACCTCTAGCCGTAATAACGGCCATGATACGCCTGGGCATTGAGTCACACAGAGCTTGGATGGCGTGTACAGGTACAACTGCCCATGCAGCTTCAACACGATACCACAGTTCATCAAGAGTAGTGACTGGCGTATTGTAACGAGCCACTTGCTCGGCCACCATTGACCAGACTTTTTCAATTGGTGAGATATCTAGAGGATGTGCTGGCTAGGGCAGCAGTCGAACATTTTGTGTATCCAGAAAGGCCCTGCAGGACCTGCAACAAGTGGTCGTGCGGTCGCGCATTATCCTGCTGAAATGTAGGGTTTCGCTGGGATCTAATGAAGGGTGGATCCACGGGTCGTAACACATCTGAAACTCCACTGTTCAAAGTGCCGTCAATGTCAACACGAGGTGACCGAGACATGTAACCAGTGGCAACCCATACCATCACGCAGGGTGATACGCCAGTATGGCCATCACGAATACACGCTTCCAATGTGCGTTCAACGTGATGTCGCCAAACATGGATGCCACCATCATGATGCTCTAAACAGAACCTGGATTCATCCGAAAAAATGACGTTTTGCCATTCGTGCACCCAGGTTCGTCGTTGAGTACACCATCGCAGGCGCTCCTGACTCTGATGCAGCGTCAAGGGTAACCGCAGCCATGGTCTCCAAGCTGATAGTCCATGCTGCTGCAAACGTTGTCGAACTGTTCGTGCAGATGGTTGTTGTCTTGCAAACGTCCCCATCTGTTGACTCAGGGACTGAGACGTGGCTGCACGATCCGATACAACCATGCGGATAAGATGCCTGTCATCTCGACTGCTAGTGATACGAGGCCGTTGGGATCCTGCACGGCGTTCCGTATTACCCTCCTGAACACACCGATTGCATATTCTGCTAACAGCCACTGGATCTCAACCAATGCGAGCAACAATGTCACGATACGATAAACCGCAATCGCGATAGGCTACAATCCGACCTTTATCAAAGTCGGAAACTTGATGGTACGCATTTCTCCTCCTTACACGAGGCATCACAACAACGTTTCACCAGGCAACGACGGTCAACTGCTGTTCGTGTATGAGAAATCGGTTGGAAACTTTCCTCATGTCAGCACGTTGTAGGTGTCGCCACCGACGCCAACCTTGTGTGAATGCTCTGAAAAGCTAATCATTTGCATATCACAGCATCTTCTTCCTGTCGGTTAAATTTCGCGTCTGTAGCACGTCATCTTCGTGGTGTTGCAATTTTAATGGTCAGTAGTGTATAAAATCATCACATTTAAAGAAGTTTACACGTACTGAATACAGTAGGCTGTTTAGGTTTTTATGTTGGTAACGCCATGTAGCGCTATATATGAAAATCACTGACTGTGCTGTGTGCAGTCTGTGGCTGGTTTGCATTGTTGGAATTCGCCATTGTAGTGTTGGGCAGTTGGCAGTTAACAGCGCGTAGCGTTGCGCAGTTGGAGGTGAGCCGCCAGCAGTGGTGGATGTGGGGAGAAAGATGGCGGAGTTTTGAGAGCGGATGATCTGGACGTGTGTCCAACACAGACAGTAAATTTGTAAGACTGGATGTCATGAACTGATATATATATATATATATATATATATATATATATATATATATATATATATATATACAGGGTGTTTCAAAAATGACCGATATATTTGAAACGGCAATAAAAACTAAACGAGCAGCGATAGAAATACACCGTTTGTTGCAATATGCTTGGGACAACAGTACATTTTCAGGCGGACAAACTTTCGAAATTACAGTAGTTACAATTTTCACTAACAGATGGCGCTGCAAGTGATGTGAAAGATATATAAGACAACGCAGTCTGTGGGTGCGCCATTCTGTACGTCGTCTTTCTGCTGTAAGCGTGTGCTGTTCACAACGTGCAAGTGTGCTGTGGACGCATGGTTTATTCCTTAGAACAGAGGATTTTTCTGGTGTTGGAATTCCACCGCCTAGAACACAGTGTTGTTGCAACAAGACGAAGTTTTCAACGGAGGTTTAATGTAACCAAAGGACCGAAAAGCGATACAATAAAGGATCTGTTTGAAAAATTTCAACGGACTGGGAACGTGACGGATGAACGTGCTGGAAAGGTAGGGCGACCGCGTATGGCAACCACAGAGGGCAACACGCAGCTAGTGCAGCAGGTTATCCAACAGCGGCCTCGGGTTTCCCATCGCCGTGTTGCAGCTGCGGTCCAAATGACGCCAACGTCCACGTATCGTCTCATGCGCCAGAGTTTACACCTCTATCCATACAAAATTCAAACGCGGCAACCCCTCAGCGCCGCTACCATTGCTGCACGAGAGACATTCGCTAACGATATAGTGCACAGGATTGATGACGGCGATATGCATGTGGGCAGCATTTGGTTTACTGACGAAGCTTATTTTTACCTGGAAGGCTTCGTCAATAAACAGAACTGGCGCATATGGGGAACCGAAAAGCCCCATGTTGCAGTCCCATTGTCCCTGCATCCTCAAAAAGTACTGGTCTGGGCCGCCATTTCTTCCAAAGGAATCATTGGCCCATTTTTCTGATCCGAAACGATTACTGCATGACGCTATCTGGACATTCTTCGTGAATTTGTGGCGGTACAAACTGCCTTAGACGACACTGCGAACACCTCGTGGTTTATGCAAGATGGTGCCCGGCCACATCGCACGGCAGACGTCTTTAATTTCCTGAATGAATATTTCGATGATCGTGTGATTGCTTTGGGCTATCCGAAACATACAGGAGGCGGCGTGGATTGGCCTCCCTATTCGCCAGACATGAACCCCTGTGACTTCTTTCTGTGGGGACACTTGAAAGACCAGGTGTACCGCCAGAATCCAGAAACATTTGAACAGCTGAAGCAGTACATCTCATCTGCATGTGAAGCCATTCAACCAGACACGTTGTCAAAGGTTTCGGGTAATTTCATTCAGAGACTACGCCATATTATTGCTACGCATGGTGGATATGTGGAAAATATCGTACTATAGAGTTTCCCAGACCGCAGCGCCATCTGTTGTTGACAATTGTAACTACTGTAATTTCGAAAGTTTGTCTGCCTGAAAATGTACTGTTGTCCCAAGCATATTGCTACAAACGGTGTATTTCTATCGCTGCTCGTTTAGTTTGTGTTGCCGTTTCAAATATACCGGTCATTTTTTAAACACCCTATATATATATATATATATATATATATATATATATATATACACTCCTGGAAATGGAAAAAAGAACACATTGACACCGGTGATATATATATATATACACTCCTGGAAATGGAAGAAAGAACACATTGACACCGGTGTGTCAGACCCACCATACTTGCTCCGGACACTGCGAGAGGGCTGTACAAGCAATGATCACACGCACGGCACAGCGGACACACCAGGAACCGCGGTGTTGGCCGTCGAATGGCGCTAGCTGCGCAGCATTTGTGCACCGCCGCCGTCAGTGTCAGCCAGTTTGCCGTTGCATACGGAGCTCCATCGCAGTCTTTAACACTGGTAGCATGCCACGACAGCGTGGACGTGAACCGTATGTGCAGTTGACGGACTTTGAACGTGGGCGTGTAGTAGGCATGCGGGAGGCCGGGTGGACGTACCGCCGAATTGCTCAACACGTGGGGCGTGAGGTCTCCACAGTACATCGATGTTGTCGCCAGTGGTCGGCGGAAGGTGCACGTGCCCGTCGACCTGGGACCGGACCGCAGCGACGCACGGATGCACGCCAAGACCGTAGGATCCTACGCAGTGCCGTAGGGGACCGCACCGCCACTTCCCAGCAAATTAGGGACACTGTTGCTCCTGGGGTATCGGCGAGGACCATTCGCAACCGTCTCCATGAAGCTGGGCTACGGTCCCGCACACCGTTAGGCCGTCTTCCGCTCACGCCCCAACATCGTGCAGCCCGCCTCCAGTGGTGTCGCGACAGGCGTGAATGGAGGGACGAATGGAGACGTGTCGTCTTCAGCGATGAGAGTCGCTTCTGCCTTGGTGCCAATGATGGTCGTATGCGTGTTTGGCGCCGTGCAGGTGAGCGCCACAATCAGGACTGCATACGACCGAGGCACACAGGGCCAACACCCGGCATCATGGTGTGGGGAGCGATCTCCTACACTGGCCGTACACCACTGGTGATCGTCGAGGGGACACTGAATAGTGCATGGTACATCCAAACTGTCATCGAACCCATCGTTCTACCATTCCTAGACCGGCAAGGGAACTTGCTGTTCCAACAGGACAATGCACGTCCACATGTATCCCGTGCCACCCAACGTGCTCTAGAAGGTGTAAGTCAACTACCCTGGCCAGCAAGATCTCCGGATCTGTCCCCCATTGAGCATGTTTGGGACTGGATGAAGCGTCGTCTCACGCGGTCTGCACGTCCAGCACGAACGCTGGTCCACCTGAGGCGCCAGGTGGAAATGGCATGGCAAGCCGTTCCACAGGACTACATCCAGCATCTCTACGATCGTCTCCATGGGAGAATAGCAGCCTGTATTGCTGCGAAAGGTGGATATACACTGTTTTAGTGCCGACATTGTGCATGCTCTGTTGCCTGTGTCTATGTGCCTGTGGTTCTGTCAGTGTGATCATGTGATGTATCTGACCCCAGGAATGTGTCAATAAAGTTTCCCCTTCCTGGGACAATGAATTCACGGTGTTCTTATTTCAATTTCCAGGAGTATATATATATATATATATATATATATATATATATATATATAAAGACTTTTGAACACTATTAAGGTAAATACATTGTTTGTTCTCTATCAAATCTCTCATTTGCTAAGTATGCCTTTCAGTAGTCAGTGCCTTCAGTAGTTAGAATCTTTTATTTAACTGGCAGTATTGGCGCTCGCTGTATTGCAGTAGTTTGAGTAACGAAGATTTTTGTGAGGTAAGTGATTCATGAAAGGTATAGGTTATTGTTAGTCAGGGCCATTCTTTTGTAGGGATTATTGAAAGTCAGATTGCGTTGCGCTAAAAATATTGTGTGTCAGTTTAGTGTTGATCAGAATAAGTAATGAGCGAAATGTCTGAGTACGTTCAGTTCTGCTCAGCTGTTGAAAAATCTAATAACGGAAGGGTTTATCAGCACAGTCATTCATAATTTTTTTAAGGGGACGTTTCATATGTCGACCCTTAGCCGGGGATACCTCACAGGAATCTACTAATTTTTTCTTGTAGTTTGTGTTATTAGTGTAGCTATTGTTTACTGTTTGCGCGTAATTATAGAGATAATTTTCTTTGTAGTTGTAGTATTTCATTGTTGTACAGTAAAACAATTGTGGCATCCATGTAGGTTTGCAGCAAGTATTTCGCAGCTGCGCTTGCAATTAACTAGATACTATTTTCAGTGCTATGTTAATGTGTTTTCTTATTTTTACTCTTCAAATTCTGCTTTTCTTGTTATTGTGTGAAATACGTGATAATTATGGCGTGTGTAAAACGTAACACTAGGCTCCAAAGTAAATTGAGAAATGATAGTGACGACGAGCGTAGCATATCAGCACCACCGTGTAATGAATTAACAGACATTCAAAGTAGTAATTTGGTAATTGTGCACAGGGAAATGGAGCGGGCGGCAAATAATGGTGTAGACAGTGAACCCGAAATGACAGGACACAATCTTGCAAAGACTGTAGATTCAGGTTTTGCGTCCTCATCGTTTTCTCAAATAAGTCAAGTCACATTTTCTGCTTTTCAAAATGCGAATATTGTCGGTTCAAATGCGGGGACCAAGCAGCAATCGGTATTGTAATTGTAAACTGTCGAAGCTGCGTTGGTAAAGTACCAGAACTTCAAGCGCTGATAGAAAGCACCGAAGCTGAAATCGTTATAGGTACAGAAAGCTGGCTGAAGCCAGAGATAAATTCTGCCGAAATTTTTACAAAGGCACAGACGGTGTTTAGAAAGGATAGATTGCATGCAACCGGTAGTGGAGTGTTTGTCGCTGTTAGTAGTAGTTTATCCTGTAGTGAAGTAGAAGTGGATAGTTCCTGTGAATTATTATGGGTGGAGGTTACACTCAACAACCGAGCTAGGTTAATAATTGGCTCCTTTTACCGACCCCCCGACTCAGCAGCATTAGTGGCAGAACAACTGAGAGAAAATTTGGAATACATTTCACATAAATTTTCTCAGCATGTTATGGTCTTAGGTGGAGATTTCAATTTACCAGATATAGACTGGGACACTCAGATGTTTAGGACGGGTGGTAGGGACAGAGCATCGAGTGACATTATACTGAGTGCACTATCCGAAAATTACCTCGAGCAATTAAACGGAGAACCGACTCGTGGAGATAACATCTTGGACCTACTGATAACAAACAGACCCGAACTTTTCGACTCTGTAAGTGCAGAACAGGGAATCAGTGATCATAAGGCCGTTGCAGCATCCCTGAATATGGAAGTTAATAGGAATATAAAAAAAGGGAGGAAGGTTTATCTGTTTAGCAAGAGTAATAGAAGGCAGATTTCAGACTACCTAACAGATCAAAACGAAAATTTCTGTTCCGACACTGACAATGTTGAGTGTTTATGGAAAAAGTTCAAGGCAATCGTAAAATGCGTTTTAGACAGGTACGTGCCGAGTAAAACTGTGAGGGACGGGAAAAACCCACCGTGGTACAACAACAATGTTAGGAAACTACTGCGAAAGCAAAGAGAGCTTCACTGCAAGTTTAAACGCAGCCAAAACCTCTCAGACAAACAGAAGCTAAACGATGTCAAAGTTAGCGTAAGGAGGGCTATGCGTGAAGCGTTCAGTGAATTCGAAAATAAAATACTAGGTACCGACTTGACAGAAAATCCTAGGAAGTTCTGGTCTTACGTTAAATCAGTAAGTGGCTCGAAACATCATGTCCAGACACTCCGGGATGATGATGGCATTGAAACAGAGGATGACAAGCGTAAAGCTGAAATCCTAAACACCTTTTTCCAAAGCTGTTTCACAGATGAAGACCGCACTGCAGTTCCTTCTCTAAATCCTCGCACCAACGAAAAAATGGCTGACATCGAAATAAGTGTCCAAGGAATAGAAAAGCAACTGGAATCACTCAAAAGAGGAAAGTCCAATGGACCTGACGGGATACCAATTCCATTCTACACAGAGTACGCGAAAGAACTTGCCCCCCTTCTAACAGCCGTGTACCGCAAGTCTCTAGAGGAACAGAAGGTTCCAAATGATTGGAAAAGAGCACAGGTAGTCCCAGTCTTCAAGAAGGGTCGTCGAGCAGATGCGCAAAACTATAGACCTATATCTCTGACGTCGATCTGTTGTAGAATTTTAGAACATGTGTTTTGCTCGAGTATCATGTCGTTTTTGGAAACTCAGAATCTACTATGTAGGAATCAACATGGATTCCAGAAACAGCGATCGTGTGAAACCCAACTCGCTTTATTTGTTCATGAGACCCAGAAAATATTAGATACAGGCTCCCAGGTAGATGCTATTTTTCTTGACTTCCGGAAGGCGTTCGATACAGTTCCGCACTGTCGCCTGACAAACAAAGTAAGAGCCTACGGAATATCAGACCAGCTGTGTGGCTGGATTGAAGAGTTTTTAGCAAACAGAACACAGCATGTTGTTATCAACGGAGAGACGTCTACAGACATTAAAGTAACCTCTGGCGTGCCACAGGGGAGTGTTATGGGACCATTGATTTTCACAATATATATAAATGACCTAGTAGATAGTGTCGGAAGTTCCATGCGGCTTTTCGCGGATGATGCTGTAGTATACAGAGAAGTTGCAGCATTAGAAAATTGTAGCGAAATGCAGGAAGATCTGCAGCGGATAGGCACTTGGTGCAGGGAGTGGCAACTGACCCTTAACATAGACAAATGTAATGTATTGCGAATACATAGAAAGAAGGATCCTTTATTGTATGATTATATGATAGCGGAACAAACACTGGTAGCAGTTACTTCTGTAAAATATCTGGGAGTATGCGTGCGGAACGATTTGAAGTGGAATGATCATATAAAATTAATTGTTGGTAAGGCGGGTACCAGGTTGAGATTCATTGGGAGAGTCCTTAGAAAATGTAGTCCATCAACAAAGGAGGTGGCTTACAAAACACTCGTTCGACCTATACTTGAGTATTGCTCATCAGTGTGGGATCCGTAGCAGATCGGGTTGACGGAGGAGATAGAGAAGATCCAAAGAAGAGCGGCGCGTTTCGTCACAGGGTTATTTGGTAACCGTGATAGCGTTACGGAGATGTTTAACAAACTCAAGTGGCAGACTCTGCAAGAGAGGCGCTCTGCATCGCGGTGTAGCTTGCTCGCCAGGTTTCGAGAGGGTGCGTTTCTGGATGAGGTATCGAATATATTGCTTCCCCCTACTTATACCTCCCGAGGAGATCACGAATGTAAAATTAGAGAGATTAGAGCGCGCACAGAGGCTTTCAGACAGTCGTTCTTCCCGCGAACCATACGCGACTGGAACAGGAAAGGGAGATAATGAGTGGCACGTAAAGTACCCTCCGCCACACACCGTTGGGTGGCTTGTGGAGTATAAATGTAGATGTAGAACAGGGAAGCATTATCGATCGATCGGTCGGCAACAGCTCGCCTCAGGAACCCGAAATGACAGGACACAATCTTGCAAAGACTGTAGATTCAGGTTTTGCGTCCTCATCGTTTTCTCAAATAAGTCAAGTCACATTTTCTGCTTTCAAAATGCGAATATTGTCGGTTCAAATGCACTGCCGAATAACACTGAGGAACATGTTTCAGACACCAGTGCATTGTTATTACAATTAGTGCATCAAATGGGACAAATGCTTCAAAAGTTAGACACAATGGAACAAAATCGTCAAAAGTTAGACACAATGGAATAAAATCAGAGACAAACACAGCAAAAGTTAGACACGATGGAACAAAATGAGAGACAAACACTTCAACAGCTTCAAACGTTAGACTCAATGGAACAAACGCTTGAACAAACACATGAAGGTTTAACTACTGAGTTACTTAAAATCGAATCGAAATGTCAAAAAGTATGTAATGACGTAAAAACACAAATTAGTGAGCATTTTCAACCTATTTTTTCGCGTCATGAAAATGCATTACAAAATCACGAAGCAGCCATAAAAGAACTGCAAAGTATTGTTCATAAAAATCGCGACACCTTGCAAGCTAAAATTGACTCAGTTGCATCTACCGATTCGGTTACGCAACCTGCAAAAACTCAGGAAAACTTAAAGGACACAGTAGATACGATTTCGACACAAATGGACACTCTGAAACTTGATTCAGAAAAACTCACTGAGAAAAACAGTTCACTATTGGAGAAAGTAGCCGAACTTTCGGATCAGTTCACTAACTTTTCTACAAAGGTAGATGATCTGAATGACACAAGACCCGTAGCCTTCACTGTCACAGAAGAGTATGAACAAATTAGAAAACTCAAACAAAATCAAAACCAAATCAATACACAGTACAAAAGAGGAATCTGGGAAGTACAAGATCAGTTGACGCAGGTAATAAAAGAATTACATATTTCAGAGGACACTCGCGCTCCAATAGAGGAAGAGGGACATAGAAATACGGAACAGCCACAAAATAATAACACACAGCACTTCGGAAATTATAAAAGAAATTGGCCAGGTACACCGAATTTTGAGATGGAACCGCCGAAACGAAGTAACTATGAACGATATGCGACTCGTCGACATGATAATTTTGACTATAAGCTGTTCATTAATACACGTGAATTCAAAACATTTAAGAATTCTGGCAACGACATTCATCCACCAGCATGGCTTCATCAATTCTCTCATTGTTTTCCTCCCTACTGGTCATTGGAGCACGGGTTAGAATTTATGTGTGGCTACTTAGTGACTGAACCAGCTGTAAGAATGCGATCGGTCATTCACGATTGTCACAGTGAAGGAGAATTTTATCATGCCTTCCTCCCTGCATATTGGTCTCAAGCTACTTAAGACTGAGTAAAACATAGCATCATAATGATGAAACATTTCGAACAATCTGAATTTTCCAATCTTGTCAAATATTTCGAAGACATGTTACATAAGAATCAGTATCTCTCAAACTCATACAGCCCATCAGAACTCATCCGCATTTGCTTAATCAAATTGCCTGAACACTTACGACGTATTATTTTGGCAGGATGTTGCAAAGACGACATTGAAGCTTTTCAGGGACTGTTACAAGAATTGGAAATTGACACTGACAATCGCGAAACGCGAAAACAGGAGCAGAACAATTACAGGTCACATCCGTCACAATTCCGCGATGACAGAAATAATAACTGGACACGACAAGGCTATTCTTACAACGTAAATCGTGACCAAAACAGACACCACCCGTATGACAACCGTAGGAAGAGTAGTAGTAATTACAGAGAAAGATCGCACTTCTGTAGTAATGAATGTGACAGAGACAACCATAGAAACGGACAATATGGGAACCAAAACAATTATTATCAAGGGAGACAGAATAACTTCAGACCCAACGGTCCACCGCACAATGATGATTCAGGGAGAAGTTCACCACGTGACCGACAAAAAAAAAATTACAGCAACTACCGACATGACGACAGACGATACAATCATAACGACAGACCTGAATTTCGTCACAACTGGCGAGATTCAAACAGGGCAGGGCCCTCTCGACAAGGGGAATTTGTAGAAGTTAGATCTAAAAGTCCTAATAACGACGCGCACCAACAAAGAGATAGACAATGACTCGCACCGCAGGCAGCCACGTGCGCCGGCTGGCTCAGAGATAAATAACATAGACGCTAACCTTGAGAAAAATTTTAGCATTCTTTACTGACATATACCGCATGATAATAGCGTTCATGTTGATATGCTGCGTACTGAGGAAAGGTAAAGGATTACACCACACTTCACATGTAAAACCGATTATTGAGAGATAATCTGTTTTTTAAGTTTGTCTTTGCTATATAATTTTTCACTTCACCTTACTAGTACTCTGTCACACTTAGAACCGGTTAACATGCAACAATGTTTTGAAGTTAACTAGAACCTAGGGAACATATTTAGTCAGTAATTACGAATGCATTGTTATAGTGAACAGACGACACAGTGTTATTGTGTGTGTATATTCTTGCTTGTTAGTTGCATGATTACGTAATGACTATAAGGCTCACATACTTGGAACATATACCGGTACTGCTAACGAGATTTTAATGCAACATTTTGGTTTACTTGAAAATACATTCTGGATTTAAAGTACTTTCTGAGAGATACCAGATGACACAGTGGTTAGTTTATTTCACAGCTACACGTTTATATCACGACGCTACTAATTAGTGACACAATTTATATTATTGCTTTTGAGGTGTATCTGTTTTATATCTACACACTTGTTCTTTATTATTCTGGAAAGTAAAACATGTTTTAGTAATAACTTTTGTGGTATAACTACAATGAGACAGCCTTTTCCGTAGCACAACAATACATTACAGTACAGTGCTTTCTACATCACGGTAATAAGCGTAATAACTACGATATCAATACGCAAAGCATTTCATTTTTGTTTATGATGAGGTAAGTACATTGACTTCTGCAGAACTTAGCTTTCGGAGGACGATAGCTATAACACTTCCACAGAATTAACTTACAGCAAGATGCACATTTAGCGCTAAAGGGCACGTATTTGAGTGATTAATTTTGTACTTAAAACATTTATTTTTAAAAATTTTTGAATTACAATGATACAAAGGTTTTTCGTGATACATTTCATTCCATTGCTGAAATCTGTAACACCTGAGGGTATAATTACATTAATCCTCAGTGGGCACACGCCTCCTTTATGTAACATGTGTTTGGCAAGCACAAGGAGCCCTAGCTAATATGGTATTTGCTTATACAACTTTACACATCGGTAACATTTTTCTCTGACACAGAATTACACAGATATCTGATTGTTTAACAGAAAAAAATTTTTTTTACTACGTCAGTGACACATGTTTACATAATTACACAGTTGGATACCTTCTCACTTACGGAATTGTATTTTGTCTGTACCTTGTGAACTGTTCATATTTTTTTGGAACCATTGTAGTACTATGGAGCTTTGAATGATGTATTTGGTATGGGATCATGATTTTTAAAACAAGTTTGAGGTAGATGACACTATTTAAATGAGCAGAGAATTTTTTTTAGGTTTTGAAATTATTGCAGAAAGCTATGACGTTTTTCTGATTTGGCTGAGTTTTTATGATATTATTACGATTACAATGTGTGTTATGCTGTTGAGGTATGTTTATGATCAATAAGCTGATGCTATATGAGGAATTTGATTAGGCTATGTACTTATTATGATGAAATATTGAATAAGTGTCTACGAATATGTGTATGTGTAATAAAGTAAGGAATAATGAGTAGCGGTTAGGGACTCTGGTTTGTGAAAAAGGATGTTGGAAACCAAGAATCGTACTTTAAGAGTTATGAAATGTGTGTACATGCATGAATGTATCACAATGCCAGCAAAGATTTTTTGGACACTGTTATATTTACAGTAATTTGTTTCTACACATTTGTAACGCAAATTCTCAACCTGTGAAAGTTTTTATATGAGACTGTCACTGCTGTCATAAATATTTCGGTAAGAAAGTTAAGTGACCTTCACGTAATGTGTCGTGGGCACCCAGCTGTGCCACCTGCCTGGAGAAAAAGCCATTAGGTGGAGAAAAAAGAGGCCATTAACCTCGCTATTGACATTCCTTTGTAGAAGGCAGTGCAAATACGACATGCTCATTACTTGGAAACATATCACACTTTGTGCTACTTCCTGAATGCTTATGAATTGATGGGAAATATTCTTACATCTGCACACCTGATTATGACAAGTGTCTTTCTACGAGAGTTGAGAGAATTTATACTGACTTATGAAACGCCACATGGCTATTGAATGATGTTTTTATGTGAGACCTCAACTTTTCGCGGCGAAATGAGTGTTCGAACAGCTTACAGGTTTGCTGCCGGGTGACGTCGTCGACCACTGCCGATATTTCGACAGGAGCACACCCTGCCATTCTCAGGGCACAAATGCAAGGAGGAAGAAATGTACAAGGAAATTTAATACCTCGGTTCAAAAAGGAGAAACAGGAAGATACCACACACAGAACAAGTGTCAACACAAACAAAGAAGACCAACACCAGAAATATCGATAGTGACTAATCAAATGGTGAGGTAACACTAATTCTGTCCCTCTGTTTTTTGATGAGAGACAGAGCCGCATTCCACGCAGCATTTAAACAAAATCCACCATCTCTGTTAATAAGGTTGCTTGATAGTTTGATTTCAACAGCTTCCTTAATAACACTATCGCAGTAGCAGGACGTGCAAGCCAGAATCTCCGTGTTGTTGTATTCCATAGGATTACTGGTGTCAAGGCAGTGTTCTGCAATAGCGGATTTGCTCGGCTGTTGCAAGCGTGTGTGACGCTTATGTTCAATACACCGGTCTTCCACAGTCCTGACTGTGTGACCAATATATGACATACCACAACTGCAAGGAATACGATGGACCCCAGCCTTACGCAAACCAAGATTATCTTTTACGGACGCCAACAGGGCCTTAATCTTAGAAGGTGGTTGAAAAACACATTTCACATCATATTTCCGCAAAATACGGCCAATCCTGTGGGAAATGCTTCCTGCGTAAGGCAAAAAGGCCGTAGATTTAGGTGCCACTTCGTTGCTATCGTCACTCATCCTTTGCACAGAAGGCTGATAGCGCAACGCACGTTTGATCTGCCTCTCACTATAACCATTCCGACGAAAGGTGACTTCAAGATGTGATAGATTAGCTGCCAAGCTTTCAGGGTCTGAGATAACGTGGGCCCTGTGAACCAAGGTACGAAGTACTCCTTCACGCTGAGCTGAATAGTGACAACTATCAGCTCGCAGATACAAGTCAGTGTGAGTAGGCTTCCTATAAACAGAATGTCCCAACATACCATCAGTCATCCTTTTGACCAACACATCAAGGAGCGGAAGGCATCCATTCCTTTCCACCTCCATACTGAACTGAATATTAGGGTCGAATGAATTCAGGTGTTCCATAAACCAATTTAAATTCTCACTACCATGAGGCCAAACAACAAACGTATCGTCTACATATCTGAAAAAAACACGCAGGTTTCAAAGTCGCTGACTCCAATGCACGTTCCTCAAAGTCCTCCATAAACAAATTGGCCACAATAGGTGACAACGGGTTTGCCATCGCAACTCCATCAGTTTGTTCGTAGTACTGACCATTGAATAAAAAGTAAGTGGAAGTCAGCACATGTCGAAACAAATTTGTTAACTCGACACCAAACTTAACCTCAATTGTTGTTGTTGTTGTGGTCTTCAGTCCTGAGACTGGTTTGATGCAGCTCTCCATGCTACTCTATCCTGTAGAAGCTTTTCATCTCCCAGTACCTACTGCAACCTACATCTTTCTGAATCTGCTTAGTGTATTCATCTCTTGGTCTCCCCCTACGATTTTTACCCTCCACGCTGCCCTCCAATACTAAATTGGTGATCCCTTGATGCCTCAGCACACGTCCTACCAACCGGTCCCTTCTTCTGGTCAAGTTGTGCCACAAACTTCTCTTCTCCCCAATCCTATTTAATACTTCCTCATTAGTTATGTGATCTACCCATCTAATCTTCAGCATTCTTCTGTAGCACCACATATCGAAAGCTTCTATTCTCTTCTTGTCCAAACTATTTACCGTCCATGTTTCGCTTCCATACATGGCTACACTCCATACAAATACTTTCAGAAATGATTTCCTGACACTTAAATCTATACCCGATGTTAACAAATTTCTCTTCTTCAGAAACGCTTTCCTTGCCATTGCCAGTCTACATTTTATATCCTCTCTACTTCGACCATCATCAGTTATTTTGCTCCCCAAATAGCAAAACTCCTTTACTACTTTAAGTGTCTCATTTCCTAATCTAATACCCTCAACATCACCCGACTTAATTCGACTACATTCCATTATCCTCGTTTTGCTTTTGTTGATGTTCATCTTATATCCTCCCTTCAAGACACTATCCATCCCGTTCAACTGCTCTTCCAAGTCCTTTGCTGTCTCTGACAGAATTACAATGTCATCGGCGAACCTCAACGTTTTTATTTCTTCTCCATGGATTTTAATACCTACTCCGAATTTTTCTTTTGTTTCCTTTACTGCTTGCTCAACATACAGATTGAATAGCATCGGGGAGAGGCTACAACCCTGTCTTACTCCCTTCCCAACCACTGCTTCTCTTTCATGCCCCTCGACTCTTATAACTGCCATCTGGTTTCTATACAAATTGTAAATAGCCTTTCACTCCCTGTATTTTACCCCTGGCACCTTTAGAATTTGAAAGACAGTATTCCAGTCAACATTGTCAAAAGCTTTCACTAAGTCTACAAATGCTAGGAACGTAGGTTTGCCTTTCCTTAATCTTTCTTCTAAGATAAGTCGTAAGGTCAGTATTGCCTCACGTGTTCCAGTATTTCTACGGAATCCAAACTGATCTTCCCCGAGGTCGGCTTCTACTAGTTTTTCCATTCGTCTGTAAAGAATTCGTGTTAGTATTTTGCAGCTGTGGCTTATTAAACTGATTGTTCGGTAATTTTCACATCTGTCCACACCTGCTTCCTTTGGGATTGGAATTATTATATTCTTCTTGAAGTCTGAGGTTATTTCGCCTGTTTCATACATCTTGCTCACCAGATGGTAGAGTTTTGTCAGGACTGGCTCTCCCAAGGCCGTCAGTAGTTCCAATGGAATGTTGTCTACTCCGGGGGCCTTGTTTCGACTCAGGTCTTTCAGTGCTCTGTCAAACTCTTCACGCAGTATCGTATCTCCCATTTCATCTTCATCTACATCCTCTTCCATTTCCATAATATTATCCTCAAGTGCATCGCCCTTGTATAGACCCCCTACATACTCCTTCCACCTTTCTGCTTTCCCTTCTTTGTTTAGAACTTGGTTTCCATCTGAGCTCTTGATGTTCATACAAGTGGTTCTCTTATCTCCAAAGGTCTCTTTAATTTTCCTGTAGGCAGTATCTATCTTACCCCTAGTGAGATAAGCCTCCACGTCCTTACATTTGTCCTCTAGCCATGCCTGCTTAGCCATTTTGCACTTCCTGTCGATCTCATTTTTGAGACGTTTGTATTCCTTTTTGCCTGCTTCACTCACACTATTTTTATATTTTCTCCTTTCATCAATTAAATTCAATATTTCTTCTGTTACCCAAGGATTTCTACTAGCCCACTTCTTTTTGCCTACTTGATCCTCTGCTGCCTTCACTACTTCATCCCTCAAAGCTACCCATTCTTCTTCTACTGTATTTCTTTCCCCCATTCCTGTCAATTGTTCGCTTATGCTCTCCCTGAAACTCTCTACAACCTCTGTTTCTTTCAGTTTATCCAGGTCCCATCTCCTTAAATTCCCACCTTTTTGCAGTTTCTTCAGTTTTAATCTACAGGTCATAACCAATAAATTGTGGTCAGAGTCCACATCTGCCCCCGGAAATGTCTTACAGTTTAAAACATGGTTCCTAAATCTCTGTCTTACCATTATATAATCTATCTGATACCTTTTAGTATCTCCAGGGTTCTTCCATTAATACAACCTTCTATCAAGATTCTTAAACCAAGTGTTAGCTATGATTAAGTTGTGCTCTGTGCAAAATTCTACCAGGCGGCTTCCTCTTTTATTTCTTACCCCCAATCCATATTCACCTACTACGTTTCCTTCTCTCCTTTTTCCTACACTCGAATTCCAGTCACCCATGACTATTAAATTTTCGTCTCCCTTCACTATCTGAATAATTTCTTTTATTTCATCATACATTTCTTCAATTTCTTTGTCATCTGCAGAGCTAGTTGGCATATAAACTTGTACTACTGTAGTAGGCATGGGCTTTGTGTCTATCTTGGCCACAATAATGCGTTCACTATGCTGTTTGTAGTAGCTTACCCGCATTCCTATTTTCCTATTCATTATTAAACCTACTCCTGCATTACCCCTATTTGACTTTGTGTTTATAACCCTGTAGTCACCTGACCAGAAGTCTTGTTCCTCCTGCCACCGAACTTCACTAATTCCCACTATATCTAACTTTAACCTATCCATTTCCCTTTTTAGATTTTCTAACCTAACTGTCCGATTATGGGATCTGACATTCCACGCTCCGATCCGTAGAACGCCAGTTTTCTTTCTCCTGATAATGACATCCTCTTGAGTAGTCCCCACCCGGAGATCCAAATGGGGGACTATTTTACCTCCGGAATATTTTACCCAAGAGGATGCCATCATCATTTAATCATACAGTAAAGCTGCATGCCCTCGGGATAAATTACGGCCGTAGTTTCCCCTTGCTTTCAGCCATTCGCAGTACCAGCACAGCAAGGCCGTTTTGGTTATTGTTACAAGGCCAGATCAGTCAATCATCCAGACTGTTGCCCTTGCAACTACTGAAAAGGCTGCTGCCCCTCTTCAGGAACCACACGTTTGTCTGACCTCTCAACAGATACCCCTCCGTTGTGGTTGTACCTTCGGTACGGCTATCTGTATCGCTGGGGCACACAATCCTCCCCACCATATGCAAGGTCCATGGTTCATGGGGCTGCCACGAATCAGAGAGAGGAACGCGAGTGAAAAGAGAAACTAGTTTCTAGCTGCACTGCAGCATTGGTTAAAATAAAATTTAATAGATGTACTAATATAGATATTTTGTGCCTACAGATCCAGTAAATAATAATTTTATGATCTACTTCCAAAAAAACGAGGGTGCACAAAAAGATATTTCCCTTCACAGGAATTGCACACATAATTTTTGTCAATGACTGGGTAACTTCTTTCGTAGAGTAAGGAAAGGTGATGCATCACTCTAGTGTTAAGATGTGAGATTGTTATTAGATATTTCCTATCTTTACTTTAATATTTTTTTTGCTAGAGCTGTGTCATGTTTAGGTATAAGTTATTGCATTTGCTGCTGCTGATTGCCAGGCATAGTGCTACTGATTTTCACTTTCTATTACTCTGTTAAGCCAGTTTTACTACTGATTTATTTTTCTTGTTGCTGCACATTGGCTCTTATTAGCTGTAATGTTGCATTTGCTTTGCTAATTTAGATTTACTGCTGATAGCTTTACCAATTTGCACTTTTTGTCATTGCTGTTTGTGTTAATTGTTTTGTGCTGCTGCATTGCCTCGTCCCTTATTTTAGCATCTGAGCTCAGTAGATTTAAGTTAGCTTAAGAGGGGGTAGGTTATGTAAGAGAATGAGTTGCGATTAACTGGAAGAAATGCATTGAGAAGTTATAAGGAAAAAGTACAGAAATCAGGTATAGATAGGACTTTTTGGAAATAATGAAGAACGAAGGGAGATCTCGAAGAAGTAAAAAAAGTTTTGTTTGCAAATTTCTATTCTTCCTGTCTTTAAGTGTTTATCTGATGAGAGTTATGTTGCAGAATTTTTCTAACACTATGTTATTTACTTTGTAAAGATGTTTAGACATTATTTTCGAAATCTATTCTGATGTTTTATGTATTTACTTATGTCATAATTCCTGTAACACTGATGTATATGTTTATTTCTATTCTTTTGTAAAGGCTGTATTACTACAAATGTTATCTGTATTTTTATGTTCTTTAATGATGTAATTTGTACCTTTGTAATTGTATCCTTATGTTGTAAATTTATAATTGTATAGACACCAGTTCTTCAAATTAAGTTACATTTCACTGCACACGTTTCTGTTGGTCATAATATATGCACAATAGATGAGAAGTTGGGACTGTTAGTGTTTGCACGTGTGTTGATAATTCAGCAAGGGACTGGTTAACAGCATTGCTGGTTCTAAGGACAATTCCTAAAACTTTGTGAGTGCACAAGTGGTGGTTTGTGCACAGTCACAAGAGATGGCTTCGGGCCGTCTCTACAAGGACTACAGTGGGTCTGCATGTTTGATGGCCCACCAATACCATTATTTCTACAAGGACTATAGTGGGTCTGCACCTTTGGTGGCCTACCAATACCATAATCTCTTCCAGGAGTACAGTGGGTCTGCTCTTTGATTGCCTACCTACCAATATTCTTCAAAACTTCGACTGACTCTGTTGTGGGTTTGCTCTGTTGTGGCCCATTACCTGTGTGCATGTCAAGAGGCAGCACTGTCTTCCCGTTGGAATGACAACAGTACTTCTTCAAGACTGCATCGAAATCCACTACTTCTGTGTGCATTTTCTTTTACTGCTCAGACTTCGAGAAAAAAAACACGGCAATTTTACTGTGATGAATGATCAGGACTGTCTTTATGGACTGTGAGAAAATTTTAGCTTTTAACCAACAATTTATCAATAAGTGTGTGCATTTGATTTCTTTGTTACTGTAATTATGAACTTTTTTTTCATATCTGTTTTTGCCACCTCCCAAAACTATTTGTAAAAGTTTTTTTGTGAGGAGCATGGGGGCTATGTAAGTAGCCTGTTTAGGTTTTTATATTGGTAACGCAATGTAGCGCTCTATATGGAAATCACTGTCTGTGCTGTGTGCAGTCTGTGGCTGGTTTGCATTGTTGGAATTCGCCATTGTAGTGTTGGGCAGTTGGCTGTTAACAGCGCATAGCGTTGCGCAGTTGGTGAGCCGCCAGCATTGGTGGATGTGGGGAGAGAGATGGCGGAGTTTTGAGAGCAGATGATCTGGACATGTGTCCAACACAGACAGTAAATTTGTAAGACTGGTGGTCATGAACTGATATATATATATATATATATATATATATATATATATATATATATAAAGACTTTTGAACACTATTAACGTAAATACATTGTTCTCTAGCAAATCTTTCATTTGCTAAGTATGTCTATCAGTAGTCAGTGCCTTCAGTAGTTAGAATCTTTTATTTAACTGGCAGTATTGGCGCTCGCTGTATTGCAGTAGTTTGAGTAACGAAGATTTTTGTGAGGTAAGTGATTCATGAAAGGTATAGGTTATTGTTAGTCAGGGCCATTCTTTTGTAGGGATTATTGAAAGTCAGATTGCGTTGCGCTAAAAATATTGTGTGTCAGTTTAGTGTTCATCAAAATAAGTAAAGAGCGAAATGTCTGAGTACGTTCAGTTCTGCCCAGCTGTTTAAAAATCTAATAACGGAAGGGGTTTATCAGCACAGTCATTCATAATTTTTCTAAGGGGACATTTCAATATTAAGTATCATTCATCCTAAAATACAGTACATCCTAAATTTTAGAACCCAGAATCCCCTTATTATCTCTGTGGTCATCGTGTGACTGAGCTAAGTGGAGTCAGTGACAGTTCTTTGATCGAAGAGAGCAATCATAGCTTTCTGATACCAGGAAATTAGTGCTGCTGGATAATTGTGGGATAACTAGGAGGCACAGCGAAAGTTATTATCCTGTTACGAAAATTGGCACCTAGCACCCTCGGCCTTTATTCATACCTCGTGAATGAGCCATAGTTCCCACGAGAGGCTGGAAGCTAATTATGCGTTTAACTTTCCACTCTTACTGGGAACCGAAGCACGCTTCGAATCGGTACACTATTTGTAAAATAATGCCATCATATACCAGTATCTGAAATTCATTTAGAAATGTGGAAGACAACCTGCTAATGATTTGGTTTTGATTACTTTTAAGCAAGCGATATTTACAGGTGAGTTGAAGGACGAGTGAGTAGTAAAGGCTAGGACGTGCAATAGCGACCTCAAAGCTACGATTGCATTAGTTTGTCGCTGCGGCCGTATCTTTAATTGCAGGACATTGTTTACAACTGTAATAACATTTTTATGTTTTTACGAGTTTTGGTTAATATATTACTGATGAAGGGCCCATCTGCGGGTGAGTTATAGAAATGTTTTGATGGAATTTTCAGATATACTGTGGACACAGAAAATCAAGTTGATTCAGTGCTACTTCGCTTACTAGAAGCTTCTGATTCAGCACCACATTGATGTCTTCTAACAAAAATGATGTACTGTGAGATACGCAACCAAGTTTTCGATTTCATCGAAAATTACCTATCAGTCAGCAAGCAGCAAGTTGTTTTAGATGAATAGCCATCTACAGATGGTGAAGAGACATCTGATGTGCCTCATCAGGGTGTAATAGAACAATGGCTCTTCAGTATGTACTTTTGAAACGTCCCCTTTGAACAATTATACAAGACTGTGCTTAAACTGACACACAATATTTTTTTTGCGCAACGCAATCTGACTTTCAGAAATCCCTACAAAGGAATGGCCCTGACTAACATTAACCTGTACCTTTTACAAATCACTTACCTCACCAAAAATCTTCGTTACTCGAACTACTGCAATACAGTGAGCGCCACTACTGCCAGCTAAATAAAAGATTCAAACTACAGAAGTCACTAACTACTGATAGGGATAGTTAGCAAATGAAAGATATTAATAGAGAACAAACAATGTATTTACCTTAATAGTCATAATATATATAGCAGTTCATAATATCCAGTATTAACAAATTTCAAAACTCCGCCATCTCTCTCTCCACATCCACCACTGCTGGCGGCTCACCTCCAACTGCGCAACGCTACGCGCTGTTCACATCCAGCTACCGCTGCCCAACACTACAATAGCAGACAACAATGCAAACTAGCCACAGACTGCACACAGCACAGCCAGTGATTTTCATACCGAGCGCTACGTAACGTTGCCGATAAGAAAACATAAACAGCCTATTTACATAGCCCCCATGCTCCCCACAAAAAATTTTACAAGTTGTTTTGGGCATGGGCCAATAATGATTTGATAAAATTTTTCATAATTACAATAACAAAGATATCAAATGCACACACTTATTTACACAATGTTGGTCAAAAGCTAAAATTTTCTCACAGTCCATAAAGACAGTCCAGATTGTTCATCACAGTAAAATTTCAGTGTTTTTTTTTTTAAGTCTGAGCAGTAAAAGACAATGCACACGGAAGTAGTGGATTTCCATGCAGTCTTGAAGAAATAGTGTTGTCTTTCCAACTGAAAGACAGTGCTGACTCTTGACATGCAGACAGGTAATGGGCCACAACAGAGCAAACCCACAGCAGAGTCATTCGACATTTTGAAGAATATTGGTAGGTAGGTCATCACAGAGTAAACACACTGTAGTCCTGGTAGAGATTATGGTATTGGTGGGCCACAAGAGATGCAGACCCACTATAGTCCTTGTAGAAATAATGGTATTGGTGGACCATCAAAGATGCAGACCCACTGTAGTCCATGTAGAGACGGCCAGCAGCCATCTGTTGCAACGATGCAGGTGCACAATCACCATCAAAGAGTCTTGTAGTTAATATAGCAAGTCCATAACCACCACTTGTGCACTCACAAAGTTTTTGGAATTTTCCTTAGAACCAGCAATGCTGTTATCCAGTCCTTTGCTGAATTATTAACACACGTGCAAACACTAACAGTCCCTACTTCTCACATATTGTCCATATAGTATGACCAACAGAAACGTGTGCAGTGAAATGGAACTTACAAGTTACTTAATTTGATGGACTGGTGTCAATTACAATATTATAACATGAGAACACAATTACAAAGGTACAAAATACATCATTAAAAACATAACAATACAGATAACATTTGTAGTACAGGCTTTACAACAGAATAGAAATAAACATATACATCAGTGTTACAGGAATTATGACATAAGTAAATACATAAAAGATCAGAATAATTATTGAAACATCAACTTCACACATGAGCATTAAAACAAAACAGAATAAATAATGTCTAAGCATCTTTACAAAGAAAATGACATATTATCAGAAAAATTCTACAACATAGCTCTCATCAGCTAAACACATAAAGACACGAAGAACACAAATACCCAAGGGTACACAACCACATAGTGGGATAACACAAGGAAAGGACAGGGTTTGTTTTACTGCAGTATTTTCCAAACAAAACTTTCTTTACTTCTCTGAGATCTCCCGTTGTTCTTCATTATTTCCAAAAAGTCCTATCTATACCTGCTTTCTGTAATTTTTTCATATAACTTCTCAATGCATTTCTTCCACTTCATCGCAACTCATTCTCTTATATAGTCTACCCCCTCTTAAGCTAACTTAAATCTACTGAGCTCAGATGCTAAACTAAGGGATGAGGCAATGCAGCAGTACAAAACAATTAACACAAACAGCAATGACAAAAAAATGGAAAATTGCAAAGCAAGCTACAGTATATCTCAATTACCAAACAATGCAACATTACAACTAACATGAGCCAATGTGCAGCAACAAGAAAAATAAATCAGTAGTAAAACTAGCTTAACAGAGTAATACAAAGTGAAATTTAGTAGCACTATGCCTGGCAAACAGCAGTAACTTATACCTAAACATGACAAAGCTCAAGCAGAAAAATATTACAGTAAAAATGGCCATGTTTAATACCTATGTCACATCTTAACACTAGGGTGATGCATCACAAAAAATGACTCTGCAAGAAAGTTACCAAGTCATTAAAAAAATTATGTATGCAATTCCTGTGAAGGGAAATGTCTTTTTGTGCTCCCTCGTTTTTTTAAAGTAGATTACAAAATGGTTATTTACTGGATATGTAGGCATAAAATATCTATATTAGTACATCTATTAAATTTTATTTTAACCAATGCTGCAGTGCAGCTAGAAACTAGATATCAAATGAAATAAGCAACTATGAAAAGCAAAGCATAAAAATATTATTCAATAGTCATGTGGCATTTCATAAGTTAGTAGAAATTCTCTCAACTCTCGTAGAAAGTCACTTGTCAGGTGTGCAGATCTAAGAATATTTCGCATCATTCATAAGCATTTCAGTAAGTAGCACAATGTACGAGTAATCATGTTTCCAAGTAATGAGCGTATCGTATTTGCGATGCTTTCTACAAAGAAATGTCAATAGCGAGGATAATGGCCTCTTTTTTTTTTCACCTGTGCCTCTGAAAGGCACTAATGGTTTTTTTTCCAGGCGTCTCTCGCGCAGCTGGGTGCCCACGACGCACTACGTGTAGGTGGTCACTTAACTTTCTTACGGAAATGTTTACGACAGCAGTTTCCGCTACAGTAACAGTCTCATATAAAAATATTTCACAGGTTAGGAATTTGCGTTGCAAATGTGTAGAAGCAAAATCCTATTGATAAAACAGTGTCCAAAAAATTTTCGTCGGCATTGTGATACATTCACGCATTTACATACATTTCATAACTCTTAAAGTATGTTTCTTGGTTTCCAACAACCTTTTTCACAAATCAGCGTCCCTAACCACTATTCATTATTCCTTACCTTATTACACATACACATATTCGTAGACACTCTTCAATATTTCATCATAATAAATACGTAGCATAATCAAATTCCTCATATAGCATCATCTCATTGATCATAAACATACCTCAACAGCATAATACACATCGTCGTCATAATAATAACATCATAACATCTCAGTCAAACCTCAAAAACGTTATAGCTTTCTGCAATAATTTCAAAACCTAAAGAAAATTCTCTGCCACATCAATAGTGTCATCTACCTCAAACGTACTTTAAAAATCATGATCCCATAGAAAATACATCATTCAAAGCTCTCATAGCATCACAATGGTTCTGAAAAAATATGAACAGTTCACAAAGTACAGACAAAATACAGTTTCATAAGTGTGAAGTTATCCAACGGTGTAATTATGTAAACATGTGTCACTGATGTAGTAAAAAAAGTTTATCTCTCAGTTAAATGATCAGGTAGCTGTGTAATTTATGTGTTAGAGGAATATGGTACCGATGTGTAAAGTTGTGTAAGCAAATACCATATTAGCTAGGGCTTCTTGTGCTTGCCAAACACATGGTACACAAAGTAGGCGTGTACCCCCTTGAGGATTAATGTAACTATACCCTGAGGTGTTACAGATTACAGCAATGGAATGAAATGTATCACGGAAAACCTTTGTATCATTGTACTTCAAATATCTTTAAAAATAAATGTTTTAAGTACAAAATTAATCACTCAAATACGTGTACGGTAGCGCTAAACTGTGCGTCTTGTTATAAGATAATCTCTGTGGAAGTGTCGTAGTTATCGTCCTCCGAAAGCTAAGTTCTGCAGAAGTCAATGTACTTACCTCATGATACACAAAAGTGAAATGCTTTGCGTATAGATATCTTAGTTATTACGCTTATTGCCGTGATGAGGAAAGTACTGTGCTGTAACGTATTGTTGTCCTACGGAAAAGGCTGTCTCCTTGTAGCTATACCACAAAAGTTACTATTAAACATGTTTTACTTTCCAGAAGAATTCAGAAAAACTGTGCAGATATAAAACAGATACACCGCAAAAGCAACATTGTAAATTGTCACTCATTAGTAACGTCGTGATATAATCTTGTAGCTGTCACATAAACTAACCACTGTGTCATCTGGTACCTCTCAGAAAGTACTTTAAATCCAGAATGTATTTTCAAGTAAACCGAAATGTTGCATTAGAATCTCATTAGCAGTACCAGTATATGTTCTAAGTATGTGAGCCTTATAGTCGTTACGTAATCGTGTAACTAACAAGCAAGAATGTACACACACAATAACACTGTGTCGTCTGTTCGCAATAACAATGCATTCGTAATTTCTGTTTAAATAAGTTCTCATGGTTCTTGACTGGATATTTAACATCAAACATTATTGCATGGTAACAGTTTCTAAATGTGACAATGCATACTAGAAATGTGAAGCGAAACGTTTTATGGCAAAGACAAAGTTAAAAAGCAGATTATTTTTCAAGAAACGGTTTTACATGTGAAATGTGGTGTAAACCTTTGCTCTTCTCAGTATGCAGAGTTTCAACTTGAATGCAATTATCATGTGGTATTCGTCCGTAAAGAATACTGGAATTTTGCTCAAGGTTAGCGTCAATGTTATTTTTCCCTGAGCCAGCCGGCGCACGCGGCAGCCTGCGATGCAGGTCATTGTCTGTTTCTTTGTTGGCGCGCGTCGTTATTGGGATTAGGAGACCTAACTTCTACAAATTCGCATTGCCGAGAGGGCCCATCCCAGTTTAAATGCCGCCAGTTCTGATGGAATTCAGCTCTGTCGTTACGATCATATCATCTGTCGTCATGCCGGTAGGTTCCATAGTTTCTTTCTTGTCGGTCACGTGGTGGAGAATTTCTCCCTGAATCGTAACTGTGCGCTGGACCGTTGCGTCTAAAGTTATTCTGTCTCCCTTGATAATAATTATTTAGGTTCCCATATTGTCTCTTTCTCTGATTGTCTCTGTGATAATCACTACCACGGAGAGGTGATCTTTCCCTGTAATTATTACTGCTCTGCCAACGGTTGTCATACGGGTGATGTATGTTTTGGCCACGATTTGTGTTGTGAGAATAGCCTTGTCGTGTCCATTTATTATCTCTTTCATCGCGGAATTGCGACGGATGTGACCTGTAATTGTTGTGTTCCTGTTTTCGCGTTCCGCGATTGTCAGTGTCAATTTCTAATTCTTGTAAGAGTCCCTGAAAAGCTCCAATGTCGTCTTTGCAACGTCCTGCTAAAATAATATGCCGTAAATGTTCAGGTAATTTGATTAAGCAAATGCGGATGAGTTCTGAGGGGCTGTATGGGTTTGACAGGTACTGATTCTTGTGCAACATGTCTTCAAAATATTTCACAAGAATGGAAAATTCAGATTGTTCGAAACGTTTCATCATTATGATGCTATGTTTTACTCGGTCTTGTGTGGCTTGAGACCAATATGCTGAGAGGAATGCATGGTAAAATTCTCCTTCACTGTGGCAATCGTGAATGACCGATCACATTCTTACAGCTGGTTCATTCTCTAAGTAGCCACACATAAATTCTAATCTGTGTTCTAATGACCAGTTGGGAGGAAAACAATGAGAGAATTGATGGAGCCACGCTTGTGGATGAATGTCGTTGGCAGAATTCTTAAACGTTTTGAATTTACGTGTAGTAATGAACAGCTTATAGTCAAAATCATCGTCTCGGCGAGTAGCATATCGGTCATTGTTACGTCGTGTCGGCGGTTCCATCTCAAAATTCGGTGTACCTTGCCAATTTCTTTCATAATTTCCGAAGTGCCCTGAGTTATTATGTTGTGGCTGTTCCGTATTTCTATGTCCCTCTTCCCGTATTGGAGCGCAAGTGGCCTCTGAAATACGTAATTCTTGTATTACCTGTGTCAGCTGATCTTGTACTTCCTGGATTTCTCTTTGGTGTTGCGTATTAATTTGATTCTGATTTGGTTTGAATTTCCTAATTTGTTCGCACTCTTCTGTGTCATTAAAGACTACTGGTTTTGTGTCATTCAGATTATCATCTGCCTTCGTAGATAAATTATTTAGCTGATCCGAAAGTTCAACTACTTTATCTGATAATGAACTAATTTCCTCCATGTGTCTTAATACTGTGTCCTTTAAGTTTTCCTGAGTTTTTGCAAGTTGTGTAACCGAATCGGTAGATGCAACTGAGTCCATTTTAGCTTGCAAGGCCTCATGATTTTCATGAACAATAGTTTGCAGTTCTTTTATGGCTGCTTCGTGATTCTCTAATGCATTTTCATGACGAGAAAAAATAGGTTGAAAATGCTAACAAATTTGTGTTTTTACGTCGTTACAGACTTTTTGACATTTCGATTCGATTTTATGTAACTTAATAGTCAAATCTTCACGTGTTTGTTCAAGCGTGGTGTGAAGATTTTGTTCCATTGCGTCTAACTGTTGCTGTGTTTGTCTATGGTGTTGTTCCATTGTGTCTAACTTTTGAAGCTTTTGCTGTGTTTGTCTCTGATTTTGTTCCACTGTGTCTAACTTTTGAAGCTGTTGTCCCATTTGTTGCATTAATTGTAATAACAATGCACTGGTGTCTGAAACATGTTCCTCAGTGCTTTTCGGCAGTGAATTTGCACCGGCAACATTCACATTTTGACAAGCGGAAAATGTGTCTTGACTCATTTGAGAAAACGGTGAGAACCCAAAACCTGAGTCTACAGTATTTGCAATATTGTGTTCTGCCATTCCCGATTCCTGAGGCGAGCTGTTGCCGACCGATCGATCGATAATACTTCCCTGTTCACTAATTGTTTCACTGTGTACACCATTATTTGCAACCCGCTCCATTTCCCTATGCGCAATTACCAAATTACTACTTTGAACATTAGTTAATTCATTACTCTGCGGCGCTAACACACTGCTTTCGTCTTCACTGTCATTTCTCAGTTTACTTTGGAGCCTAGTATTACGTTTTTCACACGCCATTATTGTCACAATATTTCACACGATAACACAGAAAAACACAATTTGAAGAGCAACAATAAGAGAACACATTAACATAGCACTGAAAATGATATCTCGTTAATTGCAAGCGCAGCTGCGAAATACTTGGTGCAAATCTACATGCATGCCACAACTGTTTTACTGTACAACAGTGAAAGGCTGCAACTACAAAGGAGATTCTCTCTACAATTACGCGCTAGCAATAAACAAAATCAACACTAATTACACAAACTACAAGAAAAAATCAGAAGATTCCAGTGAGTTATCCTCGGCTAAGGGTCGACATATGAAACGTCCCCTTTGAACAATTACACAAGACTGTGCTTAAACTGACACACAATATTTTTTTAGCGCAACGCAATCTGACTTTCAGAAATCCCTACAAAGGAATGGCCCTGACTAACATTAACCTGTACCTTTCACAAATCACTTACCTCACCAAAAATCTTCGTTACTCGAACTACTGCAATACAGCGAGCGCCACTACTGCCAGTTAAATAAAAGATTCAAACTACGGAAGTCACTAACTACTGATAGGGATAGTTAGCAAATGAAAGATATTAATAGAGAACAAACAATGTATTTACCTTAATAGTCATAATATATATAGCAGTTCATAATATCCAGTATAAGAAATTTCAAAACTCCGCCATCTCTCTCCCCACATCCACCACTGCTGGCGGCTCACCTCCAACTGCGCAACGCTACGCGCTGTTCACATCCAGCTACCGCTGCCCAACACTACAATGGCAGACAACAATGCAAACTAGCCACAGACTGCACACAGCACAGCCAGTGATTTTCATACCGAGCGCTACGTAACGTTGCCGATAAGAAAATATAAACAGCCTACTTACACTTTAACTGCAATATCTAGCTCTTACAAATGGTGCAGTTATCGGAGGGTAAATTAAATGTCGTAAAATTTCCAGTATTACCTACTGAAATCTCGACAAGCGTCAGACTGATGCAGATACTAGAAAATAGGGCTTAATATCGAAAAAAGCGAAGTTGTACACTACATGACACGTAATAGCGTGCTAATATTTGATAAGAGGTTTAATGAGACTTAACTAGAGTCAGTCATGGCATACGAATATCTATAAGTAACAATATGTACAGGGATAAAGTTGAACGACCATATAGTCTCAGCTTTAGGCCAAGACAGTCTACTATTTATAGGTAGGATACCGCGAAATTGTATTTTGTTTTGTATATAAGAGGGGTTGTTGAAAAGTAATGCCCCAAACTTTATTATGTGGAAACTCTCCAAGTTTTTTTATGTAAAATTAATTATATTAACATTTTATATGTTTATTGTTCATGTCTACATATTTATTTCTCAACGTGGTCACCCTGACAGCGAACACACATCTCCCAACGCGATACCACTTTGTTTATGATATCACTGAAGAATGTTTGACTTTCTTGACGGAGTCACGGCCTGAACTCTGCTTGCACCGCTTCATCACTAGGAAAGTAAAGTCCTCAAAGGTGTTCTTTAACTTTAGGAAATAGATGACAGTCGGATAAGGCCAAGTCGGGAATGCATGGAGGATGATCGACGACAGTAAATCCACCACGTCGTATTGTTGCAGATGTCGTAGCGCTCTTTTGTGGTCTAGCATTGTCATACTTATGGGAAGTGTGCTCGGTCTGTGGAGGCACGTTTTCTGAAGTTAGAAACTCGACTGCAGTACACTGCTTCTCACGCACCAACATAGTTCCGCTACACACTGCCATGTTACACGCCAGTTCGTAACCCTGTATCGACAGAGGGTTGAAACTTCCGCCAGCGAAGAGGAAAAGGTGGCGGAGTATCATATGTGGTATGCAATACCTCAACCGATATTGAGAACAGAGTAAAAAATTCGTAGACATTACTTTTCATGCCCCGTACAATGCACACGAACCACATGCACGGCCTACACTTGAATATTGCTCATGTGTGTTTATGTTGTTGTTGTGGTGGTGGTATTCAGTCCGAAGACTGATTTGATACAGCTCTTCCCCCTAGTCTATCCTGAGCACGGCTTTTCATCTCTGCATCCGTTTAAGCTGCTCGTTACAGTTAAGCCTTTTTGACCCTCCACAATTTTTTCCACACATGTAACTTTTCGCCACCAAACTGAAGATTGTTTTGAGGCCACAGAATGTGTGTTACTAATTGATCCCTGCTTTTAGTCAAGTTCTTTTCTTTCCTATTCGAGTCAGTACCTTCCTCTGGTTATATCCAAATTCTAGGAAATGCATTCTAAAACTGATATTAATATATTTTTCTTTTAAGATATGCTTCCTTTCAGTGTCTCATTTCCTATCATTATTTCCTCAGCGTCACCCGATTTAGTACGACTATGTTCCACTACACTTGTTTACTTTTGTTGAAGTTTATCTTATTACGTAGCTCCAAGATGATATGCTTTCTTTTCAACTACTCTTCGAAGTCCTTTCTGGTCTATGATAGCATTAGGCTTACTGTGTATTCCGCAATCTTTAATTTCATAAATTCTCTTTCCTGAACTCTAATTCGCTTTCCCATTCCTCCTTGGCTTCTTTTATTGCTTGCTCAATGTGCAGATTGAGTAACATTGGCGAAAGGATATAACCATGCTCTCACTCTATCTTCAGTTTATGCTTCCGCTTCACCTATTTAGTCTCTTTGTAAGTGAAGTCGTGTTCTTTGTCAACTTTTCGCTCACTGCATTTTACCTCTGTTAACCTCAGAATTTTGAAAAAGCGTATTCCTGTAGACATTGTCAAAAGCTTTCTCAATTTAGAAAAGCAATAAATGAAGGTTTACCATTTTTAACTTATGTCATCTTCCAAGACATGTTGTACGGTTAGTATTGCACCCATGTTCCTACATTTCTCCTGAAACTGGTCTTCACAAAGGTCGGTTTCTGTTAGTTTTTTTCTTTCTTTTGTAATAATTTTTTAATTATTTTGGAATCATGTTTCCTTTGGAATTGGGATTATAGTATCATATTCTTTTTGAGGCTCCTTGCATAGCTGAGTTGTTCGCGCGGCTGACTGGTACGCGGTGAACTGGAAGCAGCATCTCTCTTTGCTCCAGTCAAGGAGCCTTACATTTCTCGTCCGGTCATTCCAGCTTTACCGTTTGCTTCCTGTCAACTTCATTTTTAGACGTCTGTATGCTTTCTGCTTGTTTCGCATGCTTAATTTTTACGTCTTGTCCTATCGTCAATTATATTCGTTATCTCCTGCGTTATCCAAGAACTTTTAATGGTCTTCAGCTTTTTGCCTATGCTGAAATGTACGGACTCCATATTAGATCAAAGTAAACGGGAAGAAGGGGAGTATAAGAACGAGCGATGCGAATGGTCAGGTTCTTGTTTGACTAGCTGGAGGGTAACAAATTTATTGAATAGTCGTAAATGACTGACATTCTGAAAAAAAAAGACGTCGTACATCTCGTGAGAACCTGATTGTATAACTTCAATAAGTGTTTCCCTTCAAATATCTCCTGCTCCCTACGTATGTGACACTCAGAGACTACGCAGATAAAATTTGGAAAATAACAGCTTGCATGGCGGCGTATAAACTGTTACTGTTGCCACGCCCCATCCATGAGTAGTACGAGAAGGAACCCTGCTATATGGTACATTAAAAGGTATCCTTTGCCACTTACTTCACAGCGAGAAAGACATTTAAATGGACTACAAACATTCATGAATAAGTGCAACAAAATCTGCGTTTTGCAAATTGTTAATTCATGTTCCTTGTGGCATACGGCCGTAATTACGAGCATTACGTCAGGAAGTTATTGTGCAGCATGCCGTTCGTAACGCTATAATACTTGATAGACGGTGGAAGACATCAAAGCAAGACTTATGGCAATTTGACAGTTAACAGAACAGTGAAGAGACCAGAACTTGTTTGAATGATTAATAACCGCAACAAATGCCGAAATATTGATGAAAGTAAGATAACTAGAACTAGCTCCAACGTTGGAGACAGCACACCTGTCGTCATGAAGAATGGAACAGTTGTGTGCATCACGGGATGGGAGTGATGTACTCAGACGTTTTACAGCCCGACTGTATGACGGATGGGCAAGATGCACGATGTAAGACCATTTCATCACCGCCACATCACTGGTGTTCTACGCATGGCTCTCTCTGTCTTCGAAGTCGTGCAAAAATCGCCACCTTCACAGTCAACTGTAGTACTAGTGACAAATGTCGGCATCACTGTTTACAGACGGGTAACAGTGCTGTAAGACACTCGGTGATTCAGTACTGAATAGCAACTATTGGACAGCGGGCATACCGTCCAGAAGGACCACAGCGTCGGTTTACAAGAGACAGCCGCAATGGGTACGTCTGACCACAGCATTTCACAGGGCTAAGAGATTAGTGTGGTTACAGAAACAGTGTCGACGGACCCACAGGAGAGCTCAAAGGTCGCTTAGCCTGATGAGTCGCTGTGAACGTATCTACGCGCCGATGGTTGGTTCCGAGAACTTCGAAAGCCACATCAGGCAAAACATTACGCTTGCCATTCAAACAAAAGACGGATGCGCTCTTGCCTGGGGGACATTTACCTGGGATGAAATCCGGTCCTTTCAGAGCTCTGTGGCCTTCTGTCAATTCCGAAATGTGCACTACCTCCCGATCACGCAAATTAGTTTGCTCGCCTTCAATAGCCTTCGTGTAACTCGTAGCTCCATCAAGGCAATGCACCATCCACCCGTTTTCTGATTGTGTCGGAATGTAATGAGAAACTCCGCAAGCTTACTGCTGGTTGTGTTCTCCAAGAACACTACCCGTAATTTGTGTTGAGCGCACCTGCAGTGCCATAGGGATAAATAAGCGGACCATGAACGAAGCTCGTACCAATCTCAACGCACTGTGGATCAGAGTGACTGCCTCAGGCTTGCATGTATTGTGGAGTTAACTCCGGGACGTGTCGTCCTTGTTATTAGTGATTCGAGGTACTGCAGTGTTACACATTACGCTAGAATCTACCATTTTCTATGCTTTTTATTTTCCTGTATTATAATACATACCCGTTAGCTGTACCTTTAAACGCATACCAATGTTCAAACCTAATCTGCGGCCTCCGCCTTTTGAGGCCCTGTTTAGTGAGAAAATTCGCTGAAACTACACAGTACTGATTGATTTCGTCCTCATATTTAAGCATTTCCTAGGTGTTTTTGTCAAACGTGTGACTATTATCAGTGACGTATTATGAATCGTCGAGCTGCCCTGCATGACCTATCGGAAGTCTAGTAAAATTTATTTCTTATATTAAAAATCATCTACATGTGCTTCCTGTCGCTATATCGGGAGGCCTGCAAATTATGTGGTGGAGGTGAAGGCCCACATGAAGAGTGGGACCCAGCCTACAATATACCGAACACTGAACTTTGTTACCCATGCAGGACATGAAATCTCTTATTAATTACAAGTCGGGCTGTATACAGATTTCACTAACTACCATGATTAAAACAGTTTCCAAAATTTATTGAAATATATTTACTCTTCATTATATTGTTACAGAAATATTCTAAAGGGGATGTACTTATCAAGAACATCCCACTCAAACAGATAAGTGGGAAGGTGACATCTCGTCAAAGGAATTTCAATAGCGTGAAAAAGACACACTAAGTAATACATGAGTTATTAAAGAAAAGATACAGTTAGAACTCACGTTGACATCGAGGTCATCAATCATGTGTCTGAAGGAACTATTTGGTTGTCACTAGGTCTGATTTATCGAAACTACTAAAAATCTAAATCATGACAGTCGGGCGAGTATTTGAACACTTATGCTCCATAACATTAGTCCACAGTCTTAATCATTGCCTTATCTCGGCCCATAAAATTGATTGATGGATTCGCTAAAATGGCTTCTGTATTCTGTTGTGGAGAGGAGGGTCTAATTCTAATTAATTTCAGTCTACAACACAGGTATCTATTGTCGTAGATACGATTGTAGAAACCTTAAATGTCACTGCCTCCAGGAAGATGAGTTTCCAAAATAGTTCTTCATTTTCAAACACAGACCGAAATAGCTACCATAAAAAAGGCAAGAGGGTTACGGTATAAACTCCCATCGACGACTAGGAAGCACAAGGTCGGGTCTTGGAGGAAAATCGACGGTTTATTTAAAAAAAATGTCCTAGCATTTTCCTTAAGCTATTAGGGATAAACGGAAAAACTAAGTCGTAATTAACAGCCGAGCATTCGAACCATTGACGTCCCGAATAGAAATCGACTAAATAGATGCTAAAGGAATTGTTCCCTAAATTATTTCAAGTATATCCTGTGATGTTGCCTTCGTAAGACCGAGAAATGAGTTCCTACCCCTCTATGATCGTCTGAGTTTGTGTTCCATTTCTAACACGCGCGATGTCTACGTGACGTTTAATTTTAATCTTCCTTTCTTTATGTCTGACTGAAGTATGTTTTCTTTCCGTTTTAAATGTCCTATTTTCACCAATGCAGATCAGTGTATATCTTATAATGATGTTTTCCGAATTTCGTCTTACTTGTCTGAGAGTTACAGAAGTATTATTATGAATTTTTTTCGCTCCATATCACAAATTATAAGTTTTCATGACACACAGTAACTGTATTCTTGAGGGATAGTATAATGTGAATTTTGATAAGGAAAAGTGATGTGTATCTAACGTCAAATGCGTGGTAAAAGTCTTCATAAACGTCATAAAGCAGAATTTCCATGTCTGTCATTTATTTACAAATATGCAAATAAACTAGATACTGTGCGAGAGGTATAAATATTTAATTACGTCTTAGAAAGATATGAAACTGTCAAAGTGAATCTTGATGATGGTGAGTCCTTCTCTGAATATGCATCCTTCAGTGCGATACATTATTCCCAACGATCGATGACCCGGTGGAGATCTTGGCTGTAAAATCCTGCACTTTAGTTGTAGAGGAAATGATCCGCTTCGAAAACCACTTAGTCTTAATTCTGAAAATGCCTATCAGTCAGTGATTTCTTGTCACTGATGCAGTGATAGGAGAATAGCAGTAAGGGTGCAGCGGGAAGGGGGGCGGCGGCAGGTGCTAGGGGTGCGACTAAATTTGGTTGCCCAAGAAAGTGGAATTTGTGACAGTGTCGTGTGGAGAATGTGCTGATAATCTTCGTTTTGCTTTTGTTGCTGTTCATCTTACATCCTCCTTTCAAGACACTGTCCATTCCGTTCAACTGCTCTTCCAAGTCGTTTGCTGTCTCCGACAGAATTACAACGTCTTCGGCTAAACTCAGGTTTGTATATTTTCTCCCTGGACTTTAATTCCTACTCAATACTTTCATTGGTTTCCTTTTATGCACTTCTTCCCTTTCGTGCCCTTCGACTCTTATAGCTGCCTTCTAGTTTCTGTACAAATTGTAAACAGCTTTTTGCTCCCCACATTTTACCCCTTCCACCTTTAGCATTTAAAAGATAGTATTCCAGTCAACATTGTCAAAAGCTTTCTCTAAGTCTACAAATTCTATGAAAGTAGGTTTGACTTGCCGCAACCTATCTCCTATGAGAGGTCATAGGATCATTACTGCCTCACATGTTCCTACATTTCTCTGGAATGCAAAATCATCTTCCTCAGGATCGGCTTCTGCCAGTTTTTCCGTTCTTCTGTAAAGCATTCGTGTTAGCATTTTGCAACTGTGGCTTATTAAACTGATAGTTCATTACTTTTCACACTTGTTTTGTTTGGATTTGGAATTATTACATTCCTCTTGAAGTCTGAGGATGTTTCGCCAGTCTCATATATCTTCCTCACCAGATGGAAGAGTTCTGTCATGGCTGGCTCTCCCAAGGCTGTAAGCAGTTCAGACGGAATGTAGACTATTCCCACAGCTATGTTTCACTGAAGCACATCTCCCATGTAGAGATCCTCTACGTACTCCTTCCACATTTCAGCTTTCCCTTCTTTGCTTAGTACTGGTTTCCAATCTGAACTCCTGATATTCATATAGCTGGTTCTCTTTTCTCCAAAGGTTTCCTTAATTTTTCTGTAGGTGACATGTATCTCTCACATAGCGAAACCTGCTTTTATATCCTTACATTTGTCCTCTGGCCATTCCTGCTTAGCCATTTTGCAATATGTGGGGTGGCGGGTGGAATTAATTGTTATAAAAATGTTCCTATTATTTATGCAGTATTTTGCCGTTCTCAACACTGGCTCTCTAACTACAATATTGGCAACCAGAAAGGGATTAGCAAAACGTGAAGCCTGTAATTAGAATTCCTAGTTCCCCCTTCATCTGAGAAATACACTTATAGCTACAGCTTATAGCTCTGAGGAATTAGGAGATTGTCTGGGATTCATAATCAAAAACAATTCTCTCTAAAATGTTCACTATATTCTGAAAGCGACAGACCAAAAAGAATCCACACAATCCAACTAACAGAGCAGTTCAGAGTCTAATGCGCTGATGCAACTATAACTGTTCAAACTAAATGTTTATGTGAATGCTCGCCATAATTTGATGATAATGTTCATCAAACGCCACGCTAAATAATGGTAGAATGTCTGTCCCGCGGCGGCACGTGAAAATACGACATACGCAAACTGAAGATAGATCATTAAAGTCATCCCAGAATTAACACTTCACTCGAAAATCATTTCATGGTTACGCGTATCCCGAGTAACTTATTACGGCATCCGAGGCTGTTTATAGTAATGATACCGACGCGACGCGATTCCCGGCACGGGTGGTGTGCTATTCAGCGTCTGGAGAGAACTGGGGCCGTTTTCTCTCGCGCAGCGTTCTTATATATAAAGCCGCGGTGCGGACGGCTAAGGGAACGCCTGATCAAAATGCTCTCCCGATTAGCCGCAGGGGTTAGTAATGCACCACTTTAAGTTATCGAATAAATCATTGCTTCCTTTGCTGATGGCCGATGAAGCTCACAATTTAAATGTGCAATCAGCACACAGGTAAGTAATCATAATAAAAGTCTGACGTGGCTAAGTCAAATACTTTGGGCGAGAGAATTAATTAAATTACACTACACGCAGTAGACGAGCTCTGAACTTGCCCTTCGGAGATACGCTATCGCTATAGTTTTATAGTTATTCAATTGAAACTTCTCACATGTTTATGATTATAGCGGATCTCCCTTCTACTTAAATTTAAACATCCAAGCCTTATTTATTCGCCTACTTAATCTATCTTGCTTCCTTAATTTCTAAGACAAAAACCAGAAAATTATATATTTCAACTAAAATTTTAATTTAATAGATCCAGAATACTGTTTCTACTAAATTATTATGAAAAAGGAATCCAAATATAAATTTTTAAGTTTCTAGCTCTTTTCTGTTGCGCCAATGATTTTTACAGAAAAACGACCAAATTTCGAAAATGGTTAAAGTTATTGAACTGACATTCAACACATATTGATTTAGTATTACTCCAGACATGCTAGAAACGTTTCAGGTTATTTACTGGATTTTTAAAGTATTGCGCAACATTTATGACGTCAGAGCTAGTTATAGCGGACTAGGCTGGCACACAATGGAAAGACTGATGTGAATTTTTTACGGCGTGAGTAGGCTGCTTTCCTACATCACCCTCTACCTAATTTTTTTTTGAATGTACATGGGAAAGAAAAAAAAATAATTACAAAAGGGAAGCAAGAGTACAGCTTAACTCCCTATGTCAAATTAAAATTTAAATGTAAACATATAGAAATATTAAAAGAAAACTAATTACCTACTTCAATTATTTAAATTGCTGGCATGTTCACTGCCTCTTAAGCAACATTATCACTCACAATTTAAGCAAAATCAATGAAACACTTTGACATACATGTTGCCTTAGACAAACACATAAAATATGTAAAATATGAAAATCTTAAATCCATTAAATACATTTTTATATACACAAATCCAAAGAAAATAACACAGTTATTCATGATACATAAACAGATAATTATATCTTAGCAGTCTTTTCTAAACCTGAAATAAAATTTCACAAATCATGACAATTTCATTTTTACACACGTGGTTGTAGCCGCTTTGGCTGGCGTTCTACACTTCCATTCAGAAGGGTAGAGGAGGGGAAGTTGCTATGGTGTGCGTCCTTCACGTTCACTCTAAATTACAAGGGGAAATGGGAGGGGTCACTATGAGTTGTGTCCAAGTCACTCCACGCTTTCACGCAGCTACCAGGCTGCCATTATCTGGTTTGTCCTGTAGAACAAACAAAAAGAGTGCCTCAGACTCCGTTCACTTAATATCTAAGGGTGGGTCACAATGAAATGGGGATACATACATTTTATCTTTCAATATGTTACTGGAACAAGGTTAACAGAACTTTTTCAATTTTACTCTCGCGGTTACTTAACCGAATAAAATCGGTAAACAAATGGCTCAAAACGCCGTTAGTCACGTACTAGAGAAAATTTATGCTCAAGGCATACAATCATGAATCCTATGTAATCTCAATTTATTATTTCTGGGCCGGAACACTGAACCAATGCTCGGTACATTCCTGACAAATCTGTATTTTATTTACTTAACTGACTCTGTTTGATTACTTTATTCTTAGAGATAGAATGAGTATATTTTGATTAGTAGTTGTCTTCTCAGCTTCTTTGTACATGTGAGTAACTTGTGGTAATAGTACAGTTCTGAGTGTTCAAAACACACTACGTTTAGTTGACTACTAAATCCACTTATTGGTCCTCTGCTGCTGTGTCAGTTCCACATCTGCAATTATGTACTTACCTTGTTAGTGTATGAACTTAAGTAGTACTCACTCCATTAAAATTTAAAGCACATGATAGCAAATTTATTTCATATCTATAGTGTATTGCAGCTGATCAGTTTGCTCACGTGGCAATCCATTTCCACTCGATCGGACGCTGAAACCACAGGTAGTCTCTCTCGACCTGCCACTAAAGTGCATTAAGTAATTATGGACGAGCGTAATGCTAAATTCCTTAAACATATAGGACACCATGAGCTGCTCTCTCTCATCTAACATTAGGGTACCTATGGTCGCATTCACGCCTCCAACTCATAACCTCAATACATGTAGGTGTGTCCTGTCACACACTACACCAAATAACGGCCAGCTCCAACCTAATAAATATTTCAAAGACGTGTCCTTCACGTCTCAACCACAAACACTGTTGAATTCTATTACACTGCCATTCCTTACTACACAAGGTGAGTTTATTCTTACTACTTATCTGCATTTTTCATAACACTAAGCAATATCTTTTACTATTAATTAGTTGGCTCTACAGCATACAATAGGTTTCACTGCCACTTCAGATCCTGCTTGTACACGAATTTGTATATCTTTTTAAATTAATGTTGGTGGACCATTTCCAATAAAACAACAACTTTGTACTTATAATATTACCAGGCTTCTATACATACTTGTTACTCAGTTACCTTTGTATCTTAATTACATCATACTTCTCTGTTGTTTATGTCACTGTTAGGTTTGTCACATTAGGAATTTTCTTCACTAATCGGTGGATAGAATGTTTACAGAACTCATGGCTTGATAGCCATGACGGAAAATTTTTGTATTGCAGAGAAGGAGTCGAGACTTTGGTGGATAGGAAAGATGAAGAATGAGTGAGACCTGAAAAGGAAAGAAGATCTTACACAGCTGGGACTGCACAGCTGCCACACTGTGTAGAGGTTACAGAACTGGCTCTGAGCACTATGGGACTTAACATCTACGGTCATCAGTCCCCTAGAATTTAGAACTACTTAAACCTAACTAACCTAAGGACAGCACACAACACCCAGCGATCACGAGGCAGAGAAAATCCCTGACCCCGCCGGGAATCGAACCCAGGAACCCGGGCGTGGGAAGCGAGAACGCTACCGCACGACCACGAGAGTTACAGAACAACCTCCTCCCTACAGAACTCACTAGCTTAATGCTGGCTTGATAGTCATACCGGAAGATTTTAGTATTTGAGAGTAAGAGCCGAAATTTTGGTGGATAGGAAGGATGAAGATTGAGTAAGACCTGAAAAGGAAAGAAGATCACACACAGCTGGGACTGCACAGCTGCCACACTGTGTAGAGGTTACAGAACAACCTCCTCCCTACAGAATTCATTAGTTTATTATTGGCTTGATAACCATACCGGAAGATTTTAGTATTTGAGAGTAAGAGCCGAAACTTTGGTGGATAGGAAAGATGAAGAATGAGTGAGACCTGAAAAGGAAAGAAGATCTCACGCAGCTGGGACTGCACAGCTGCCACACTGTGTAGAGGTTACAGAACAACCTCCTCCCTACAGAATTCATTAACTACCTATGAACTTCTTTAGGTCGATCACGTTCCTGAGACCTAACAGGTTTTTACTCTTAGGATACTCTAGCCTATATGCATTGGCATGTGGTTTTTCTATGATCCTGAAAGGTCTTGGTATACGAACATGAATTTCTTTGTTTCTGCATTTATTTTCTTTGATTTTTCCTTGGTTTTGACAAGGACTAACTGACCTATTTCCAAACTGGTGGGTACAGCTTTTGTGTCATGACGCTTCTTCCTTTCCAATGCTCTTTTCCTTATATATACCCTAGCCTTTAACTTCTTCTCGTCTGTGGATATTTGCGTTAAAATAGGGAATTCTACCATATCTGCAATCACATTGTGTGGTTCTTGGCCAAACATCAATTCGCAAGGCGCAGAACCAGTTGCATCATGCCTTAAGTTGTTAATTACATTCTCAAAATACTTCATGTGCTCTGCCCGCCTTGAGTGTTTCCGAGCACAATAAGTCCTGCAAAGCCTATTGAATTCTTTCATAATACGTTCACTTATATTTCCTTGGGGGAAATACGCAGATATTCCAGATGTTTCGCTCCGGCCTTATCCAGACATTCTTTAAATCTATCAGAAGTAAATTGAGGCCCATTGTCTGACAGCAAATTCTTCGGAACACCAACGTTCACGAAGAAATCTTTTTCCAACTTTTCTACCAACGTTTTTGCATTTGCTCTTTTAGTTGGGTATAGCTTAACATATTTACTAAATCCATCCACAACAACAAAAACATGGGTACACCCACCTCTCGAAGCTGGAAGAGGGCCAAACAAATCACAAGCCAGTAATTCTAGGGTTTCAGTTGGCTCTACTGAATGCATATCCCCTTGTATTCTGGTGTTAGCAGCACGGACTTTCTGGCACACTACACAAGATGCTAGACGCTTGGCAACACGGCGGTACATGTTGTCAAACACAACCTTCTCTTTTGATTTTGCAATGCACTTCTTTGCCCCGTAGTGCCCATACCTCAGGTGTACATAGTCGATTAGTAAGTCTACATGTTGTGAGAGAAAACACAGCTTCCACTCAGAAACAGCTACCTTTTTCCTCCTAATTAGAATACCTTTATGCAGACAGTAGTATTGCGAAACCTTGTGATAGTTCGCATCTCCCAAATAGCTCTTTACTAATTTCAGCTGGTCATCAGCATTCTGTTCACGTCTCAAATTCTTAATCACCGTCTTTAATGCACTTTCTTCCTTTACTTCGTGCAACGCAAACATTCGTACTTCACTTAGGTCTGTTGCTGTAATTCCCACGTCATCACAAAATTCTCCACTTCTACATAACCCATCAGCTACCAAATTATCTTTCCCTTGAATATATCTAACCTCAAGGTCAAACTGCTGGAGATACAATGACCATCTTACCAAACGAGCATTCCTCAACTTACAGGTCTTTAAAAAGGTCAACGCCTTATGGTCACTGTAAACAATTATCTTGTGACCTAATAGATACTGCTCAAATTTCTGTACCCCAAATACAATTGCCTATGCTTCCAGTTATGAGATGCCATAATTTCTCTCTGCTGCCTGTACAGATCGACTTGCGAAAGCTATAGTCTTGTGCACTTCTTGTTCGTTCTCTATTTCTACCTGGAATACCTCCACCGCTATACCATAACCACTAGCATCAACAGACATACAGAATGGTTTTTCAAAATCAGGATGATGTAAAATAGGACTATTAATTAAAGATTGTTTAAGCACCTCGAACGCCTATTGACATTCTGCTGTCCAAACCCAAGGGGTATTCTTTTTCAGCAGGAGGTGAAGACAGGGCGCATTAAAAGCCTGATCACTAACAAAACGCCTATAGAAGCCGAAAAGACCGAACGTCGATCTCAACTGCTTCTTGTTTCTGGGAGCCTCAAATTTTTCAATGACTGCTAGCTTGCCTGGGTCAGGCAGAATACCTTTTCCACTTATCATATATCCCAAGAAACCTATTTCCTCTTTAACGCACTCTGTCTTTTCAATCTTTAGTTTCATGCCACCTCTCTCTATAGCCTCTAACACTTCCTCTAATAAAACTATGTGTTCTTCCCAGGTAGGAGTTGCTATTAACAGATCATCTACGTAGACTGTGATTTTATTAATTAAGGCTGGTCCTAAAACATGGCACATCACACATACGAAGGCACAAACAGACATTTTAAGTCCGAAAGGTACCACACGGTATTGGTAACAAACTCCTTCGTACAAGAAAGCTGTGTACTTCCTTGAACTTTCCGTCAGTGGCAAATTCCAATATCCACACGTGATGTCCACAGAAGTTAAGAATTTTACTCCCCGAAATTTTTGCAATAACTCGTCCATGTTCTGCGGTCTATCACTTTCCCTAACCACTATTTCATTCAACCAACGAGCGTCTGACACTCCCGTCTCTTTTTGGTACAACAACAGGAGGATTATTGTACTCACTGACCGCTTTTTCAATCACACCCCACTCTAGCATTCTCTGTATCTCCTTTCGAACCGCCTCCTTCCTAGCTACATGTATTTGGTATGGCTTCCTGAAAAACACTTGGCCAGGTTTCACCTTTAATTGACATTCATATCCTTTGACCACGCCAGGTCGATTTGAAAATACCTTATGGTGCCTTTTTAAAACCTGTCTCAGTTCTTCCTTTTGATTAGCTGAAATTTTATCGATTTCCTGCAATTTAGCTTCTATTTTGTCCAAAATAATTGTTTATTCTTCTTCTGTGTGTAGCTTACTTTTACTGAGATTAACACCTTCGTCCCAATATCTTCTATTTTTCAGAACTCGTATTGGCAGTTCCCAAGTTTCATCATTAGTTACTACATTTTTATCAATAAAAGGTACCGTAATTACTCCGGTTATCGGCAAGACCATTTTTAACTGGCTTCTTTCAAAGTCAACAACACTCTGATATTTCGACAAGAAATCTATGCCAATTAAAACCTCACTACTGAGATTGTTTACAATTAAGCATGGATGATCAATTAAATTACCATTAATGTTAAAGGGCAGCAAAGCTTCTTGTTTTACCATTTTTGACACCTTGCCAGTAGCACCAATTATTCTTAGTCCTGATACCCTCATTACTGTAAGCTTGTCTTTACCAGGTAATGCATCAAAGAAGGACTGAGATATCGCACTCACCTCACTTCCACTGTCTAAGAGACAACGTACATTGATACCCAACATATTCACTATTATTATAGGGTGGCTTATTCTAGTTTGTACAGGTGGTTCCTCAAACTCATCCAATAGTTCCTTTTAGATTTGTTTCCAACTAAAGTGATCGACATCTGTCTTCATTACATTTAGGTCAAAGTGTGTAGGGTTTCCTGAATTACATTTTCAGCTGCCTTTTCCAGTCGGTCTATTAATTTTAAATCGAAACACCGTACGACTTCATTACATTTAGTTTGCTGAACATGACCCAAATTACTGTAGTCTGAGCGATTCTGCGCCTCCAGACCGGGCATAACACTAGTTACAGCTAAACCACGTTCATTATTATCGTCGGGTTCCTTCTCAAGTGACAACTGGTCACAGTTACTGGGTTCATCGACCCTCAACAGGCTATCATCTACATTCTCACTTACCTCCTGTCCTAAATCTATTAGTACAGTATCAACATCCTGCACAGGCACTTTAGATAACAGCACATCATCCTCATCGTAAATATAAGCATGAATTTCTTCTGCTTCTTCACCTGACAATTCAGTATTTTGTAACTCTTCCCTACCGTTATACTGCTGCGCTTTCTCTTTCTCTTCCCACTTAGAGAGCGTCTCTAATACGGTACCTATCAAATACTGTGAGTGATCTAATATTTCTGCTGTATCCTTAGATGCTTCCGATCCTTCATCCACATGTTCAGTTTGAGTATTCTGATCTGTCTTACCAATTACTGTAATTACTGGCTTAGGAAAAGTAACCGCCTGGTGAGCGCCAGTGTCCTCATAGACGTGAACTAGTTTTCCTGCCTCGGCCTACTACTGTTTCCTTTATTTCCATTGTAGTTAACTGGCACAGCATTGCTTTCCGCAAAGTTGTTTACCTGCATAATCTTGTTCGGAACAAAATTACTATCATTTGGATGCCATTGTTGGTTCCTGCCTCTCTTTGGATGGCGAACACCTACTGTTCTGATGTTTACATTGCCATTCTGCTCGTTCTTAAAATTACTGCTAGTGTTATTACCATTTCTGTTATTACGTGCCTGCTGCTCCTTGGCAGCCACACGCTCTACACGTTCCAAATATTCAATGAAACGATCCATATTGTCTCTAGGGGCAGATATAATTCTAGTTTGCCAATACCATGGCAGTTTGGCTTCAAGACCTAGTATTATCATTTCAGGTTTCAGCTTTTCCGCCAAATGTGACAAACGTGAAATCCATGATCTAGCAAACTCTATAATAGATTCCTTGCCTGCATTGAAGCGTTTTCCACTCCAAAATTCTCTCAACACTTCATTTTTCTTATTGCTAGACCAATACTCATTAAAGAAAGCTGTTTTAAATTCCGCTAATGTTTTACACTTCAACATAACATCAGCTGACCAACGCATGGCGTCACCTGCTAAATGGCTTCTAATGAATGAGATTTTCTCTCGTTCAGACCAAGTTGCTGGAATCACATCTTCAAAATCGTTCCAGAAATCTAGCGGGTGGATATTTTTATCTGGATCGAACCGCAAGAACTGCCGACACCCGATGAAAGCGGCGTTTGCAGCTACAATTTGTTGTATACTACCATTACCAGAAGATACTGAATCTACTTTGCTCTCAATGTTAGCAATGTTAGTACTAATATTTTCTACTCTCATTTCAACATTGTCTACTCTTTGCACAATATGAGTAGTATCAGTTTTAATTGCGTCTACTTCTGCTTGACATATGTTTACTTTTATATTAACATCTTTAATCCTATCTGGGCACAGTTCAGATTCCGCCTCGATCTTTTCTGTTGACTTGTGCTACAGCTTCGCATCTTCCATTTGGAAGTCTTTGCTAACCTCAGTCACTTCGGATTTTACTGTTTTATACATCTCAGATAACTGTTGAGCAACCTTTTTCTTAATATCCTCATGGTTGTAATCAATTTTATAATTTAAACTATCGAAATCCTCTTTCAACTTATTGCAACCTGCCTTGAAGGTATTGTCCTTTACCCCCAATCCTTTATTAAAATTAGTTTGGCTGGCCACAATCTCATATTTTCATTCAGCATTACTGCTGTTGACCTCAGTTATTTGAGACTTTAATTCAGCATTGCTGGTAGCTATTGCTTGTAATATAACATTTAAATCACTAGCCCCAGTATCTTTAGGTTGCTCACTAGCTGGCTTTTTATCACACTCAGGTGACGAAAAACTAGCTCCAACACCAGAATCATCAAAACTAAATGAAACTTCTGATTGATCAGTCATATCTAACTTATCCCTTCTAAACTTTACCACCTTTGATAACTGTTTCGTTTTTAACTCATCAGATAAGCTATCATCCAATAAATTAACAATTACTGATTTCTGCTTCACTACAGGGGTCTCTATTATTGAATCATTGCCCCTTTTCACTTCATATTTAACTTCAACATTACTATGTTCATGCATATTTACACTTGAACTGTTGTCTGGATTTACAGTTCTCTCAACAGACATAGGTTCTGATTTAAGTTTAACCTCAGTTTCTTTTTGCGGTTCCATCGCCGACAGTCTTTTAGTGCAAGTTAGTAAAATTTTTAACAGCTTTTCACTTAACTTAGTTCCTTCTGCACGACGTATGGCGTTGCCGGTGTGGCGTCCCAGGATTACTGATGCGACGTGGCGCGTTTAACTGCAGACGGCACTTCGACGGCTGCTGTGTGTTTGCGTGGCCCGCAACTGCAGGCGCGGCTCCAGTTGCTCCGGCGGACAACAGCGGTGAGGCGAAACTGGCTTCTCGCGATGCCGGCAGCGCCGCTAAACTCAGTGGCAGCTCCGTCAATCCAGAATCGTTGTTAATCCAATTGCGTCGTCCACATGCACACGTAACACTATCACTGTTCTATTACTCAGTTGCGTGTCGCATTTCACTCCCGAATCCGAATATTTAAAATCACTTTCACTTTTACTCAGTTTCTTTCCTGGCCGATGCACCATTTGTGGGGCGGCGGGTGGAATTAATTGTTAATAAATAATGTAGAACGTTATGTAGAAAAGATGCATTTCCCGGCCCATTAACCATATGTGGGGCGGCGGTTGGAATTAATTGTTATAAAAATGTTCCTATTATTTATGCAGTCTTTTGCCGTTCTCAACACTGGCTCTCTAACTACAATAATGGCAACCGGAAAGTGATTAGCAAAACGTGAAGCCTGTAATTAGAATTCCTAGTGCCCACTTCATCTGAGAAATACACTTATAGCTACAGCTTATAGCTCTGAGGAATTAGGAGATTGTCTGGGATTCATAATCAAAAACAATTCTCTCTAAAATGTTCACTATATTCTGAAAGCGACAGGCCAAAAAGAATCCACACAATCCAACTGACAGAGCAGTTCAGAGTCTAATGCGCTGATGCAACTATAACTGTTCAAACTAAATGTTTAAGTGAATGCTCACCATAATTTGATGATAATGTTCATCAAACGCCACGCTAAATAATGGTAGAATGTCTGTCCCGCGGCGGCACGTGAAAATACGACATACGCAAACTGAAGATAGATCATTAAAGTCATCCCAGAATTAACACTTCACTCGAAAATCATTTCATGGTTACGCGTATCCCGAGTAACTTATTACGGCATCCGAGGCTGTTTATAGTAATGATACCGACGCGACACGACTCCCGGCACAGGTGGTGTGCTATTCAACGTCTGGAGAGAACTGGAGCCGTTTTCGCTCGCGCAGCGTTCTTACATATAAACCCGCGGTGCGGACGGCTAAGGGAACGCCTGATCAAAATGCTCTCCCGACTAGCCGCTGGGCTAGTAATGCACCACTTTAAGTTATCGAATAAATCATTGCTTTCTTTGCTGATGGCCGATGAAGCTCACAGTTTAAATGTGCAATCAGCACACAGGTAAGTAATCATAATAAAAGTCTGACGTGGCTTAGTCAAATATTTTGGACGAGAGAATTAATTAAATTATACTACACGCAGTAGACGAGCTCTGAACTTGCCCTTCGGAGATACGCTATCGCTATAGTTTTATAGTTATTCAATTGAAACTTCTCACATCTTTATGATTATAGCGGATCTCCCTTCTACTTAAATTTAAACATCCAAGCCTTATTTATTCGCCTACTTAATCTATCTTGCTTCCTTAATTTCTAAGACAAAAACCAGAAAATTTTATATTTCAACTAAAATTTTAATTTATGAGATCCAGAATACTGTTTCTACTAAATTATTATGAAAAAGGAATCCAAATATAAATTTTTAAGTTTCTAGCTCTTTTCTGTTGCGCCAATGATTTTTATAGAAAAACGACCAAATTTCGAAAATGGTTAAAGTTATTGAACTGACATTCAACACATATTGATTTAGTATTACTCCAGACATGCTAGAAACGTTTCAGGTTATTTACTGGATTTTTAAAGTATTGCGCAACATTTATGACGTCAGAGCTAGTTACAGCGGACTAGGCTGGCACGCAATGGAAAGACTGATGTGAATATTATATGGCGTGAGTAGGCTGCTTCCTTACAGTTGTAAGATCCGCAATTTATGTAAAACACGGTTTTTCCCAAGTTACCATAGATTTTTCAGCACCACTATGCCATCATCTGTGGGTTTCCCTTTTATTTAATCTGTAATATGAACATTTGTACTAAATGATTGCAAAATTATGTGACTATTTAGTTCAAACCATAATTCGTTTCTTTTTGTTAATACCTTTACACTTGGTGTGTATGATTTTTCAGGACCACTAGTGTATTATTTACTACCGGTAGCTTGTCATCTGCAACCAAACTATGTTGATGAAAAATTTTGTTGGGAGTTAAACTATCATCTAAATGTAATTTAGTTTGTCTTGGTATTCCGCGCCTGTATTCGTTTTATCTTACGTTTTCGTGTGGCAAGCCCTCTTATCCTCAGCATCATGGTGAGGTGTCGTGATGCACACGTAAATATAACACGTATTTTTACAAATAAGGTCGTAAAAGCACTTTGAACTTCGCCAAAACACAGTATAATTGTGATTGTTGTGTGTCCCTGGCCAGTCAGTGTTCTTTTGTTCATCAGTCAGTTCGACGCCAATTTTGAATTTTGATTACATTTTATCTTTGCGTGTGTGTGTCTTTTCTGTACGCTTCTTAGGCTTTGTGTTGTCTTTTGCATGGTCTCCTTTTTATGTGTATAATGGTGAGTCTTTGCAGAGTGTAGTGTATCCATTTTTCTTGCGTGCGTGCGTGTGCGTGCGTGTGTGTGTGTGTGTGTGTGTGTATGTGTGTGTATGTATATGTGTGTATGTGTATGTGGGTGTGTGAGTCTGTGTGTGTGGGTTGACTTTATCTGTTTGTGTTGTCTTTTCCATAAAGTTCTTTTAATGAGTTAAATAGTGTTCGCTTGCAGAGTGTAGTATATTCATTTATGACCAGTTTTCCTTCTGCTATTGTCTTCTGTATGTGAAAGTTTTCCTCGATGGTCAGTTCGCTGTATAGGCTGTGGCTGGGTTTTAGTATTCTTAAGTCTGTTTCTATTGTAGATGGGTTGTGATTGTGGGTTTATAAGGTGGTCAGCTAATGTGCCATGGGAGATGTTGCATTTTAAAGCTCTAAAATGTCCTGAATATCTGGTTGTGAAGTTACTGCATGTTTTTCCTTTGTACACTGACTGGCAAGTGTTGCATGTGGTTTCATATATTCCTGATCTGTTAAATTTATCCGTGGGTGTTTCTTGTGTTCTGATTCTTTTCTGTGTTGTGTTCTTTGTCCTGTATCCCATTTGGAGTCCCTGTTTCTTTAATACGTTGCCTATTCTCTGAACAATCTTGTTATTTTATGTGAGCATGTACCGTTTCGTTATGTGTGTGTTTTGTTGCTCTGTTGTGTCGTGTGTGTGGTCATTGTTTGTGTCTTGTGTTATTCTGTGTTGGGTGAGGATTTGTATGTGTGTAGTATGTTTATTTTTGTACAGTGTACATATTTTTTGATTTAACTTGTCTACCATATGGGTAATGTAACCATTTTCTACTGCTTTTTGGTTTGTTGTGTTTACTTCTTGTGTGTAGCTCTGTTTGTTCATGGGTGTTCTGTTTAATCTATGGCGCATGAATCTGAAGTTTGCTTGCTTATCTGTCACTGGATGGTTCGATAGGTGGTGAATGGTGGTGCTTGTGGTTGTCGATTTCCTGAATACTGTGAAGTTGTACGTATTGTTTGTTTTATGCGTGTTGAGCTCTAGAAAATGTAGTCTGTTGTTAATTTCTGTTTCTAATTTGAACTTAATTTTTGGGTGTAAGTTGTTAATTTAATTGTGTAGCTGCTCTACGTGTGTATGTGTTTCATCAATTTGGCATATTACGTCATCGACATAAGGGTACCAGTATATAACTTCGCGGATTTTTTGTTTTATTATGTGTCTGGAGATCATGTTCTGCAGGTTGTTCATAAATATGTTAGCTAGGAGGCCACTAAGGGCTGGGACACACAAACGGAATGATGTAAGGAAATTTGAGGCTGAACTTTCCGCCGAAAACGAGGATTTTATAGACAGATCGTGTGGTGTGCGTACTGTAAGACCTTCGGTACACACACCATCAGATTATTTGACCTGTCGCTCTAACGAAGTAGGCGAGTGTCAGCAATATGTCTCGTGGTCTTATCGTGGCGTGTTTATCTTCTGCCGTTAGGACAGATGATAGAAATGCCACTTGCACGCTTAGAGTAGCAGATTGACGGTGACCAACTTTAAACAGAACTTGATTAATTTTCACACACATTTATTAAAATAATAAAAAAATATAGACATTACGTAACTTGATTCTGGATGCTGTTCACAACCAACAATCTGAAGTTCCTTTGGTCTTGGTACGTTAATCTTATTCTCACATATCTCTGATACTTGACAAAGTGTCGATACATTTCTCTTCATGGCTATGTACAGGAATATGCTAATCTTATTAGGCGCAGACTGAAACTTGACTGTAGACTTGTACAGACTGATGCAGACTGACTAATCGGAGGTCTGTACACTTGTTATAATACCTCGAGCGTTCAGGTATCTCTGCGCGAGTGTGATCCGCGAGGAGAAAAGATTCTACGTTAGCAGCAATCTCATTGGCTGCGTAACATATTAATACGTGGATCGGCGGAAGCAGAATTTGGTCCGTCTCTAAGACAGCGCCATCTTGTAGTTCGGAGATGGACGAGCGCTGCGCCTGCGCTGTTGTGCTTAGCGGGGCACCCTCGAGTGGGACAGTTGTGTACAAGCTGACTACATGGAACTATGTACACAACAGATCGGAAGCTCAGGTTGGGGATACATGTGGAGAGAAACGGACTATAACTCTGTCACGTATACCATCCTAGCAATTGCCTTTAGATATTTAGGGAAATCACGAAATCTAAATGTGGACAGACAGAGGGGGATATGAACCTCTCTCCTGACGAATGCGAGCTCTTTATCTAAATCATTCGCACTTTAATAACGAGATAGACCGCCAGATGGCATTGGATAAGGATAGGGGTACAGCTACGAAATTTGTTTCGGTGTTTAAGAAAAAAGTCAGAAACCTAAATGTTTTGGAGCAGACAGGATTTTAACATTATTTTTCTTCACGAAGACATCACACTAAGTTGCCATCTAGAACTTTTGATTTCCAAGTTGACGACGTCTACAACAGAATGTCCCGTTGATGGGAGTACTTCAACAAATCTGTATATTTAACAGACTCTGCATGCTTCATACTTCATTCGAGGGTTGGATTCCCTCACTTCTTCATCGAGGACTTGCACTGCCTGGGCTACTCTCAGGGAGTATCTTCGAGGTGGAAGAGCCCCACCATTTCCTTGCCGTGTCGTCTGCACACCGTCACTACTGCTCGCCGTCCGGTCCTCCTCGCCGCCGCCGCCGCTGCCTGCCAGTGCTCGCCGCCGCCTGGTCGCCGCCGCCGCCGCCGCCGCCGCCGCCGCTTGGTCGCTGCTTGCTGCCGCCGCCTGGTCGCCGCCGTCGTCGTCGCCGTCGCTGCCTGCCGCCGCGCCGCCGCCGCCGCTCGGTCGTCGCCTGCCGGTGCTCGCCGCCGCCGCCGCCGTCTGCCGCCGCCGCCGCCGCCTCCGCCACCCTTCTCGCGCACCGCCACCACGTCCCAACCCACCACCACTATCATTTTCACCTCTCCCTCCGCTGCTCCAACCACCATCACATGGAGCTCATCCTCCACCCCCTTCCCCGTCCTTCCTTCTCTCCCTGTCCACCCCACCCCCGCGCCACTTTCGGCTGTAACCACCCCCAACTCCCCCTCCCCTATCACTGTCACCCCATCGACAGCTACTGACATTCCGCCGCTCCCCGCGCACCGCCACCGACAGGCCCCAAGCCGGATTTCGGTTCGACGTTCCACAGTCTCTGTGACACCCACGCCCTCTCCCTCTGCTTCATCCGCTTCTCAGGGTGGTACTGCCCCCCGCCATCTCCCCCTGCAACCCATCCCCCAGCCCCCTCTCCACCCTGTCGTGACCACGAAACCTTCAAAGCACCCGAATGTTGACCCTTCCCCCGAAATCTCTTCCAAGAAAACCCCCGATCCCCGTGTCCCACCCACCCCTGTGGACGCGATCCCGACCCCCAACCCTGCCACGCCTGCCACCCATACCTTTGTCCTCTCCAATCCAGACCCTCAATTCCTTGATGGCCGCTCCCTCACCCTCGCCATCCGGAAATACTACCCCAATGCCCCCATCTCCCTTCTGATTCCTCGTAAGGACTTGGTCCTCATTAAATCCCCCAATGCTTCCTTCCACACTGATCTCCTCTCCCGCATCCCCCGTATCCAATTTGGCCAACGTGCAACCCTCACTGCCTGCCACAATCCGTCCTCTCCCCGTCAGCCTCAACCTCCCCGACGTCCGCTGAACTTCACCACTGTGATCACAAAGCTTAGCCCCGTGATCACGGAGGCTGAGGTGTTGGCGGAACTCAAATCTGCTTGTCCTGTCACTTGTTCGATGATGCCAGGCCGACTTTTCTCGTGTGGATATTCACCGAATCCTCCTCCTCCAATGACCGCCTCCTCACTGAGGGAGCCCTCATCTACAATCACCATCATAAGGTGGACCCATCCCGTTCCCCAGTCCAATCCTACCGCTGCCAACGCTGTCTCACATACAACGACCATGTTACCTCTGCCTGCAAGAACCCCTCTACTTGTCCTCACTGCAAAGCTACACACGTCCTCAAAAATTGCCCCACCCTCACCTCTCCACCCTCCTGCAACACTTGTAACGAACCACATCCTACCTACTTCTCAAAGTGTAAAGCGAAACCTCCTCCAGTCACCCCTGAGCTCACCATCCCTGTCCGTCCTATTGATGACCCCATCCACCCCAACAACTCGGTCCGCCCTCCACCTACTGCAGAGGACGTCATCCGTTTCATCACCACTGTGCTCCAAAACATCCACCCCTTCCAGCGCTCCCACACCCTTTCCCAAATCGCCCTTGCTGCCGGTTCCATCTTCGATCTTACCACCTATGCCACATACTCCCACAACCAGGCCCACTTCACCTTCACCCCCCACACCACTCTCGTCTAACTCTCCCCTCCCATGGTACAACAGCCGGCCGGAGTGGCCGAGTGGTTAAAGGCGCTACAGTCTGGAACAGCACGACCGCTACGGTCGCAGGTTCGAATCCTGCCTCGCGCATGGATGTGTGTGATGTCGTTAGGTTAGTTAGGTTTAAGTAGTTCTAAGTTCTAGGGGACTTATGACCACAGCAGTTGAGTCCCATAGTTCTCAGAGCCATTTGAACCATTTGAGCCATGGTACAACAACCCTACCGTATCCTGTATCACAACATTCGCTCCCTGCCAACCCACAAACTCCTCTTCCCCCACACCCTCCATGAGCACCGCGTGGATGCCTTCGTCCTAAATGAAACCTTCCTTCAGCCCCGTATCTCCATCTCCACGGCTCCTTACACCCTTCACCGCACTGATAACCCGTACCGTCTGGCGCGTGGCGGGGTTGCTATAGGCCACATCAAGCACCTCCCTGTCCAGCCCCAACCTCTCCTTAACAATCGTGCCGGGCATCTCACCCTCAGCCTCTTCTTCCCCACCCTTACCGTCACCTGTGCCACCATTAATGTCCGCCCTCGCACCCCCATCCTGTACGATTTCCTTGCCCACATTGACTGCACCTTCTCCACCTACGAGATTGCCGCCGACCGCAATATCCACAGCTGTGATCCTGCCGACCTCCAGCGGTGGCATCAGTTTCTCACCACCCTCCAGGGAGACCTGGTTCTGCTGCCTCAGCACACCTGACCCGAATCCAACACCACTCCTGATGTGGTCCTTGCCTCTCCCAACCTCCTTGGGCGTATCACTGCAGATGTCCTTGACCTCATTGGCAGTGACCATGCTCCTGTTCTCCTCACTATCTCTAATAGTCGCCATCCCCGCAGCGCTCCTCGCCCCAATGTCCCTCCTAAACTTGACCATGATTACTCCCATGCCAACTGGGATGCCTACCGGGACTCCATTCACACCCAGGTTGACGGCCACGACCTTACCCTCCAATCTCCTGATGATACCTCTCGCACTGCTGCCTTCCTGCACCAGAACTTGTCTGACGCCATCGCCACCCATATCCCCACCAAAGCCATCCACACTCACCACCCCACCCTGCCTCCACAGGCCGTCCTTCTCCTTCGAGAGTCCCGCCGCCTCTACCGCTCTTTTCTCCGCACTCGTGACCGGGATACACTTACACGCCACCGGCAATTACAATGACACATCCACAACCTGCTTACTGCAAAGAAACGCCATGCCTGGCGTCAGACATGTACACAACTCAACACCACGCTCCCCATAAACTCTGCCAAGCATTGGTCTGCTTTCCACCGCCATACTGGGAACCGCCTCTCCCCCAGTACCCTCTCCTCCTTAATGACTGTCCCCTTCCTGACAACCTCAGTAAGGCCAACCACTTTGCCTCTCACCTCTCCAATGTTTTTTCCATCCTAGATGATCCCCACTTTGATTATTCCCTCTTCCCTGACGCCATGGACTATATGAATACCTCTGTTCCTCCCCTTGCTCCTAGCTTCCAGTACTTGGGCCACGCACCACCATCAGCACTTAACACTCCCATCACTACACAGGACATCAGCCTCACACTCCGCACTAAACGCAACACTGCTTCCAGCCATGACTGCATTACCTACCGCCACCTCAAACACTGCCCTCCCTCCTTCCTTTCAGTCCTTGCCACCCTCTACAATGTCATCCTTGCCACTGGCTTCTATCCCGAACTGTGGGAAACCTCCCGTATCTTGATGTTCTCCAAACCCAAGAAGCCTCCATCTGATGCCTCTTCCTATCATCCTATCTGTCTCACATCGGTGTTCAGCAAGCTCTTGCAATCCATCCTTTCCGGGCGCATCCATCACCACATCCACCGAAACCACCTCCTCCCCAACACCCAATGTGGCTTTCGACCTTCCTTCTCTGCAGATGACCAACTCCTCCGCCTTACCCATCTCCTCTCCTTCCAGCTTAACTCCCGTCGCTCTGCCATTTTTGTCTCCCTTGACCTTGAAAAGGCCTACGACCGTGTCTGGCATCCCAGTCTCCTATTTAAACTCCAAACGTACGCCCTTCCTATCAACTACATCTGTCTGATGGCCTCCTTCCTCTCCCACTGCCCCTCCTATGTTACCATCCATAATGCCAATTCCCACACCTTCTAACCCTCTGGAGGTGTGCCCCAGAGCTCTGTCCTCTCCCTTCTCCTCTACCTCCTGTACACGGCAGATATGCCCCAACCCCCCCCCCCCCCTCGTCCAGTACACCTCTTCCAATATGCTGATGACACTGCATTCCTCGCCCTCGCTCCTACCCTACAATAGTCCCAATGCCTTCTCCAGAATCACCTTGACCTTTTTGCTGCATGGTGTAACCAGTGGCTTCTGAAAATCAGTCCTTCCAAGACCCAGGCAACCATCGTAGGTCGTACCACTCGCTCCTTCCGGCTCCTGGATTTCTCCCTTACTGTCTGCGCCTGTCCTGTCCGCCTCACCCCCAACCTCACCTACCTTGGCCTCACCATTGACCATCACCTCACCTGGATCACTCATCTCCGCTCCATCCAATCCAAAGCCGACAACCGCCTCCGACTCCTCCAACTCCTCTCTGGCCAGACATGGGGGTTGCACCCCTCTACCATCCTCCACACCTACAAATCCTTAATCCGTCACATCCTCTGTTATGCCGGTCCTGCCTGGATATCTGCCCCCCCCCCCCCCAAATTCTATAAGTCCCTCCAGATCCTTGAGCATCATGCACTCCGCCTCGCCTTCCGTATACGCCTCCAGTCCCCCACGCGGATCCTCTATGATCTCATTCCTTTCCCCCATCTGCTCCCATTCCTCGAACATATCCGCATCCTCTACACCTCCCGCCGCCTTCATCCCCCTCTCCCCCTGGTTGCTCCTCTCCTCTCCCATCCCTGCCCCCTGCCAAGTCTTCACTGTTGTGTCCCCCCTACCCTCCATCTCTACACCCTTCATCTCCTTTCCCAAGGTGGCTTCCATCAACTCCCCCTCCTGGATGATGCCCTCTCTCCCTCCATTCATCCCTCCTATCAACTCTGTTCCTCACTCCCCCTCCTTTCCTCTGTCGTTTTCCTGGGCTTCCTCTCTCCCCCTTCCATCCTCTTTTTTCCCCACTTCCCCTCTCTCTGGCCCCTTCTCTCCCCCAAGTCCTTTTACATTTCCCTCCTCTGCCTCTTCTCATTACCTCTCGCGTCTGCCCTGCCCCTCTCCCCCTTTATGAGTCCTCTCCCTCCTTGGTTCCCCCCACTTTTTCGTTTCTTCCTTCCTCCCTCCTTGTTCATCCCCCTCCTCCAGGTCCCCCCCCCCCCCCCCAATCTGCCTTTGGCTCGGGAGTGTCATCTCTGTGCCGCCATTTTCGTGCAGTGTTTTACAGTGAGTGTTCCGTGTTGTGTTTCTTGGGAAGTGTTGGGAACGGCCATCATACTGTCGCTGGGTGTGCTTTTTAACTCTTGCGAACAGAAACCAGACTGTCGCCATGTTTTTTAATTGTGTGTGTACTATGTTACTCGTCTGATTCCTGTGTCTTTTATTTACATTGCCAACCCCTTTTGCTTTCTGTTTTAACTTTCCACATTTTTTTTCGCCATTTTACACTTAAAGTCACCGTTTTATCGCCTGTTTTTCTTGTTTCTTTTCTTCTTCCATTTTTTTTTAAAAGTCTGTAGGCTGTAGAGCAGCGTACTAAGCTGCTGCCAGCCCGCCCCCTTCGAGGGGGAGGGGGGAAATGAAAATCAATAAAGAAAAAAAAAACTTCATACTTACTGAAGTTGCAGTTGCTATGAAGAGGCTGGTACAGCAAATTGGGCGGAAGTGCCTAGGCGTGAAGTTGTAGCAACTACTTGTAACTTCCCAGTCACCACTTATACCGTAAATTCTTCCGCATCACTCCGGCTTATGCTGGAAACGTTTCAATCAATGTAGAAAAATTACACATATAGGATTAATTACTGTGACCTACGACGTGAAAGCAGAAAACAATGTGGTGGCGCGGGGGGGGGGGGGGTTAGAAGAAGGGGATAGTCCGAAATAAGTGAGGGAAAATGGTGCAAATGCTTTTTCATTTTGTGTGGAACATCTCTCCCGAGAGGTATTGACGTTTGCGGTACCAGCTCGATGAATGATTCCCACACCGCAGCCAAAATCTCTCTCCTGATTGCTCCGGAGAACACATCCGCCGTGCCTCTTCTTCGTCTGCGTTTTGATTCTTTCATTTTCATGTCGCATACCTTCCGCTACATGCATACTACTGAACGCAACAAAGAGAATAGAATGAAAGTCGAAGTGCCCTGTCGCGTTACACTCGACGAAAGTAGCAGGAGGACGTACGTTTAGTAGTGCGATCCTTTAGTATTTTTTCTACGTTTGAAGATGGAGGCAAACTGACAAATATCCCTAAATTTCAGGCAAAAAGTAAAAAAAAAAAACATGAACTTCAGTATTTCCAAATATTACAGTGCTGAAATTTAAGTTTGTATGACTTTCATGTGGAGGATCCACTTTCAGTTCATAGTAATGAAACGGACTTTTGTTTGGCGGGAGGACTGCAACGGCGCTCACTCAACCCCCCGAGGGCGACAGAAGAATTATTTGGAAGAGAAATTGTGGCCCCAAAGCTTAGAGAGCAGAGGGCGGCTGGGAGACCGGTTTGCTTAGCGTGTGCTCCTTCATGAGGGGTTGGAACACTTATACGGAGAGACACTTCTACAGAGTGACGCTTGTACCGAACCGGGGGCTATTTCTGGGATAAATGGCTTTTCGGCTTTTCACATGTACAGGTACACTAACAAGTCCGGCAGTGTAGTGCCGTAGTCTGCGACACGTCTTAGACGGAGGGAGAATGAACAGATGTAGTCGCATGTAATCTGCCTACGTTTCCGCTGCAAGGATTATGTATTCTGTGTCCATCCATACAGATTTGGATTTTAAGAAACACTCAAGGGGAATGTCGCTATGATTCCTTAGAAAAGACATGGCCTTTAAGATGGTTTTATCGGTCTTCATTAGCGAATATTTTACAAATTGCAGGAGACATTTAGCCGAATTTTTGTCGTTCCCAAGGAAGGCCAACAGCAGGTAGTCTCATTTTGTCCCTCATTAAGATTATTTACAGTATTGCAAGTGAGTATGTCGTGCACTAATCTACTTTTCATTATTTACATAATTTTAGTGACTGTGACGTTTTCTTCTTCACTGCAATATCCGTGTGTAGGGCTGGCACTCAAGTGAGAACGATTTTCAGTTCCCGTCAGTTTGGATTCTTTGTAAAGCCTATGCAGTAGTCTCGTCAGTCTCAACTGTTGACTCCCTTTTTATTTCCCATCAAAACAATGTGTTGCAGACTCTTCTCACCACTGCATGAATTTGATAGGAAGATACGTGGTAGTGATCATACGTTGTAAGAAACTGGGAGAAACGTTACCAGGAAATCTATCTCTTAGACCTCTCGTTTCATGAGAATAGATATGCCGTGACTGTTTAAGATGTAGTTCATGATAATACTTGAAGATCTATTTCACAACATTATAAGGCGCAAATGGGAGCACCACTGATACCTCACAAGATAAAGTGCACTTGTCAGTGATAGATTTCTGCTGTCTTTGTAGGAGGAGCTATAAGATCCTTCTGTGAGACAGAATCCTTGCAGGTTAGTACCTGTAGTGCAACGACGCCATAGAAATACCATTACTTTTCTGTGTGGTCTACTGTGTTACATTCCAGGCGAGTAAAAAACTTCTTTGTATACTTGACATGGTTTTGCGGTGGGAGTAGGATTGCTATAAATAGATAATGGAATATGCTTCTGGTTTAGACATGCCCATGCTGGTTAGTACATTTTGGGCAACTATACAGAGAAAGCATTTGGGTGTTGCACATCACACCCAAAGATTTCTTTCTACCTTATGTAAGACTTGTCGGCTTACGATTCATGTTGCTGGCGTGTATGACAACTGTTCTCGCGTCTAAAATACGGCTACATCTTCCAGAGATAGAAGTAGTCCCCATCAACCGCTTTTACCAGTACGGAATGACCTTGTCTTCTGACACGCCTAGCTGCAAGCTCACTGACCTTGTCTTCTGACACGCCTAGCTGCAAGCTCTGTAGTTTCCAGGAGACATATACGAAACTACTTGTCGTTCCTCCATGGAATTCCATTTTCATATAAGTCACACTTCCGTATAGGCGTTGTTATACCATTATCATAAAATATATCCTTAGTGCCGGCCGGAGTGGCCGTGCGGTTCTAGGCGCTACAGTCTGGAGCCGAGCGACCACTACGGTCGCAGGTTCGAATCCTACCTCGGGCATGGATGTGTGTGATGTCCTTAGGTTAGTTAGGTTTAATTAGTTCTAAGTTCTAGGCGACTGATAACCTCAGAAGTTATGTCGCATAGTGCTCAGAGCCATTTGAACCATATCCTTAGTTTTCTGCAATACCTTATGATCTCCCAACGCTTATACTTTCCTCTACTCAACAGCATTGTCACTGATCAGTATTTCAGTGCTGTTGGTCCTCTCTGATAAATCGTTTCTGTATGTTGAGACGTGTGATATTTGCCATCCAACATAATGCACTGTGTCCTATTAAATACCCCTAGACCGAAGGCGCAATATATTGAAAATAGGATGAATTTTGAATTCCTCATACTCCTTAGGTAAGTCGCACAGCAAAGGTCATTTCCATCTAGGTGTTTCAGACCATACAATAAGATTTTTTCAGCCTTATGTAAGGTTCATCTGGCAAGATTCTGTTTTATATACTTGTACGGCAATGAGTGTTAGTATTCATAGAGAGTAGCATTCGAAACCTGAAAGTAGGTAAGATGTTCAAGACAATGTAAAACATGTGCACTATAAATAGCGTTAGTCGGAGGTGTATTGCTGGAAACAGTCCCAACAACAGCTCGATCATATTACTTCCAGTACAGAGGAGCGTTACAAGTTTTTAAAGCCATATTTGCAGGATTGGCGTGGATATATAGCAAAAACGTAGATGTAAGTTCAGAATATAAATAAAGAATTGCATAAGATATTGACTAGTAAAAGCTGTTGTATAGATTGTGGCGTGCAACCGCTGAAATATTAGAATAATTACGCAGTTCAATTGTCTTGCCGAGAAGACGGCACCTTTTTTGTTCTGGAAGCCGTCCTGATCGGACGCATATCTGCCATAGCTGCAGATAATTATCTGGCACGCCATTACTATATATATATATATATATATATATATTGAGATGCAATCTCACTAGGCGTACTCATAGTTGCACATAGCAACAGAATTAATGTGCCTATGTTATTTAATTTAGTATAATATTTTGTGAATACAGTGATATTATTTAATTTTGTGTTTCATTTATGTTGCAAGCTATTGTTTCATTTAAACGGGATATGGGCGAGGGTAATGATTCCGTGTTACAAATTGTATCAAAGATCCAGTACTATGAAACGTCCCCTTAGAACAATTTTACATGTGAAACGTCCACTTAGAACAATTGTACAAGACTGTGCTTAACCTGGCACACAATAATTTTAGCGCAACGCAATCTGACTTTCAAAAATCCCTGCAAAAGAATGGCCCTGACTAACTTTAACCTATACCTTTTACAAATCACTTACCTCACAAAAATCTTCGTTACTCAAGCTACTGCAAAACAGCGAGCGCCACTACTGCCAGCTAAATAAAAGATTCAAACTACTGAAGGTACTAACTACTGATAGGGATAGTTAGCAAATGAAAGATATTAATAGAGAACAAACAATGTATTTACCTTAATATTCATCAATAGTCATAATATATACAGCAGCTCATGACATCAATTTTTACAAATTTCAAACTCCGCCATCTCTGTCCTCACATCCACCACTGCTGGCGGCTCACCTCCAACTGCCCAGCGCTACGCGCTGTTCGCATCCAGCTATAGCAGTTCATGACAACAATGGCAGACAACAACAATGCAAACTAGCCACATACTGCACACAGCACAGCCACAGAGAGCGCTACGTAACGTTGCCAATAAGAAAACATAAGCATCAAACTTACATAAAGAAAACATAAACAGCCTACTTACATAGAGAAAACATAAACAGCCTACTTACATAGCCCCCATGCTCCCCACAAAAAATTTTACATATGGTGTTGGGCACTGGCCAATACAGATTTGACAAAAATTTTTCATAGTTACAGTAAGAAAGATATCAAATGCACACACTTATTGATACAATGTTGGTCAAAAGCTAAAATTTTCTCACAGTCCATAAAGACAGTCCAGATTGTTCATCATAGTAAAACTGCCGTTTCTTTTATCAAAGTCTGAGCAGTAAAAGGCAATGCACACGGAAGTAGTGGATTTCCATGCAGTCTAGAAGAAGTAGTGTTGTCCTTCCAACAGAAAGACAGTGCTGACTCTTGACATGCTGACAGGTAATGGGCCACAACAGAGCAAACCCACAGCAGAGTCAGTCGACGTTTTGAAGAAGATTGGTAGGTAGGTCATCACAGAGCAGACCCACTACAGTCCTGGTAGAGAGTATTGGTGAGGCAGCAAAGGTGTAGACCCACTGTAGTCCTTGTAGAGATGGCCAGCAGCCATCTGCTGCGACTGTGCAGGTGCACAATCACCATCGAAGAATCTTGCAGAGAAGATAGCAAGTCCATAAACCATCACTTGTGCACGCACAAAGTTTTAGGAATTGTCTTTAGAACCAGCAATGCTGTTATCCAGTCCCTTGCTGAATTATCAACACATGTGCAAACACTATCAGTCCCTACTTCTCACATATTGTCCATATACTATGACCAACAGAAATGTGTGCAGTGAGATGGAACGTCGCCATATGAAACGTCCCCTTAGAACAATTTTACATGTGAAACGTCCACTTAGAACAATTGTACAAGACTGTGCTTAACCTGGCACACAATAATTTTAGCGCAACGCAATCTGACTTTCAAAAATCCCTGCAAAAGAATGGCCCTGACTAACTTTAACCTATACCTTTTACAAATCACTTACCTCACAAAAATCTTCGTTACTCAAGCTACTGCAAAACAGCGAGCGCCACTACTGCCAGCTAAATAAAAGATTCAAACTACTGAAGGTACTAACTACTGATAGGGATAGTTAGCAAATGAAAGATATTAATAGAGAACAAACAATGTATTTACCTTAATATTCATCAATAGTCATAATATATACAGCAGCTCATGACATCAATTTTTACAAATTTCAAACTCCGCCATCTCTGTCCTCACATCCACCACTGCTGGCGGCTCACCTCCAACTGCCCAGCGCTACGCGCTGTTCGCATCCAGCTATAGCAGTTCATGACAACAATGGCAGACAACAACAATGCAAACTAGCCACATACTGCACACAGCACAGCCACAGAGAGCGCTACGTAACGTTGCCAATAAGAAAACATAAGCATCAAACTTACATAAAGAAAACATAAACAGCCTACTTACATAGAGAAAACATAAACAGCCTACTTACAGTACGAACCCAAGCTTGGGAATTATTCAGTCGAATATTTTCAAAAAAAATAGCGGTCAGACTTACAATGAACGGACCTTGCGCAGAAAGCCATTGTCTAGCGCGCAAAGTTTGTATAAACTGATCACATACTATTATCATTACTTATTAAAACTTGTCTGTTCTCTGATAAGCTGAAACCAGACAGGTAAATCCACGATAAATCAAAAGTTCTGCGTCTCTGTTGTGGCCTGATTTCTGCCCTGGGGACGTGGTTTGTACATGAGTTTATAAAGTACCACGACTAAGGGAACATATTATTAAGGCACTATTTGCAGCTCCACGGTACTGCTGAGTATTTTCCACCACAAGAACCCACATTGGCAGTGCAGCCTGTGTCATATGCTTCTGCTTGATGTAGACTGTGTAAGTAGTTATGTGAAATGACCACTGGGCTATAACAAGACCACGTTGTGCATCTAGAAGCTGGGAAACAGTATGCCGAATTTTTAAAATTGATGGAATAACTAAGTGTAACAACAGTTCGTTTCCAATGGTGGTTATCTTACATGCAGACTATGTGCAAATATATTCCGTGGACCCCAACACTACATACTACTCTATAGGAATGTTGCGGTCACGTGTAGCAAGCGTTGCTTCACACAGTGGAGAATGGCAAAACAGGGGCACGCCGGCGACCGAGGCGTTGCGAAGTAAGCACACACAGATAGCCTTGCTGACAGCAGCAGTCTACCAACAGAGTGACGCAAGGACGGACACAGACTGAGCGCCGAGTGAAGCCTGGAGAGTGCTGAGTAAGGGGAAGTGAGGCCAGCAGGCTAAGTTACGCTGCAATATACTGCAGGAGTAATAACAAAAAGCTACCACCGAGTGTAAAAAAACGTCCTCCTGCCGGATATAAATAGTGGAGCGCAGGCAGCAACAGACAGAAGCCATTAGGAAGCAGTTCCGATCTGAGGACGGACGTGGTCCGTGTCCGAGTGTTCAATCTTCGTAGGTGACGATTCCAGAAGTCTGTTCCAGCTCGCAGGAGTCATCCGTTTGCCGCCAGATTTCAACTTCGGCTCTGGAGGTCGGCCCAAGTTCGGTCGGCACCGTGGCTGACTAACTACAGCGAGAACTTCCAGCAGGACCGGCCGCAGCGCGGTCTTTGTCACAGGCGCCACCAGGGACTGACGCCCGGACTTCACGGCAACCCGGCCCCACGGCGCGAGATCCGTCCATGACGGGACCTCGCAGCCATCGCAACTGACGGCTTCCTAGCCACTGGCGCCCGAGCGGCGACGAGTTCATCTCAACCACAGGGCATCCTGGCTTCAGCGGAGCACTGGTGGCCTGAGGCTCCCGAGTGCGATCAGCGGCGCAAGTTGCGCGCATTGTCGGAGAATCTACGCAGCAGCAGCCAGAAGTAACAGAGTCAGAAGACTGTAAATGACAAATACAGTTCCTACGAGTGACTGACGAGCGATCAAATACCGCTGCTTTCCAATCCACTGAGTGAAACTTTCAAAGAAAGTTGTTTGATGGAGCTGTCTGCACTGCTTCGGCTGGGTGGCGGGTATTAGCAGTCCCACATCTGTGTGACTGGCACGTCAGCACTGCGGGTTTATAGTGATGAAATCACGGTCCGCTTGCAGAGAATGCTCTACTGCAGAAAAATTGTGTCAAAGTTCTAGGAGGACTGACTGTAGTTTAATTGTCCTGCAGACCATTGCAGTACTGTTCTATTGATTTTGCTTCAAAATGTGGACCTAACGTCTATTCGATGGTGTTAAATCATTATGAGTAAGTTCGCATGTGAGACATGTCCTATAAGAAACCAGCTGCATATGTACTGTTCTCGTTTTCGACGCTATTGCAGCATGCTGTTTAAGTCTGGACGACAAACGCAGCTGTCCTGAACACGGTTATTTCTGTAAAGGAGTCTGCCTTAATTGCATTGATGCACAAGTATCTGGTGCAGAGATTGATGTATGCCTGTGTTTCTTGTGGTTCAAATGGTTCAAATGGTTCTGAGCACTATGGAACTTAACATCTGTGGTCATCAGTCCCCTAGAACTTAGAACTACTTAAACCTAACTAACCTAAGGACATCACACACATCCATGCCCGAGGCAGGGTGTGTAGCCGGCAGCGGCAGTCACTCCAAGTCAACTTTGTTACGACTGCAATCATTCAGCCGCCGATCGCGGTAATCTCGCGGATGCGCATCATCAATGCTGCGGTCTGCTTAAGCCCCGTACAGCTGTTTAAATATGTGTAAATACACATGACACAACAGCTTTGGATGTGATGTAGAACTGGGCATCGGTTGGTGTGGATGGTGCAGCTATCTCAATACGTAGTGGTAGTTTATATAAATAAACTTTCCTGTCCTACTCTATCCTACATCATACAGATCTATCGTATTAGATCCCATGCCTCCACCAATACTGTCGGTGTCTAAAAACGTTGTGACATCACACTTTGCAAAAAAATATATCAGAGAGTCAAGCAACAATGGGGAAACGCATGTACATACGAGTTGTGATATCTCCTTCCTTCGAGGTTCTTATGTGAGATGTGAATCGTTCTTGAGCCTGTGTAATGTCTGAGACCATAGTATGTGGAACTTACTAGCTCAGCTTATATCGGGCACTGGAAATAGATTTCCTACATTGGAATGTTAATAGTATTCTGTCCTAGTCTACTACTGTAGGACATCTGAACCTCATGGGATTGGGTGGGGGGTGATAAGGGGGGGGGGGGATATCTGACCTAGAGCCAGCCATGTGCGGCTGACAGGCGGTGGGAGCCATGAGCGGTGACTGCCGCAAATTTGGAAACGTTTATAGACGGATTGGGCAGTCAGTAGATGGATTAGTTGTTTGCCGGTGGCAACAGCTACAGTCATCTGTTGTCAGATGGCACTGCTCTCTGTGTTGAAGGCACTTGAGTTTTTCAACAGCTAAAATGTGTAAAAATCATGTACTTGAGAGATGAAGTACCACAAGACATGTAAAACTGCCTCACATACGTCAGACTGTTATGATTACGGCCATGAGAACCTTTCACAGTTACAGCTGATTCGTCCATGGCTTCCTAAATTACAGGAGATGCGGATGTTGTTGTGGTTTGGATCTGTAGCAGAAATGGGAATGGCGGCAGTATGAATCTGTAGTAGAAATGGGAATGGTGAACATATCTTAACCTACTATCTGATTATGTAATCAGTTTGTAACTTCCTGGCAGATTAAAACAGTGTGCCGGACCGAGACTCGATCTTGGAACCTTTGCCTTTCGCGGGCAAGTGCTCTACCAACTGAGCTACCCAAGCACGACTCACGCCCCGTCCTCACAGTTGTACTTCTGCCAGTACCTCGTCTCCTACCTTCCAAACTTGCCCGCTAAAGGCAAAGCTCCCGAGTTCGAGTCTCGGTCCGGCACACAGTTTTATTCCGCCAGGAAGTTTCATACCAGCGCACACACCGCTGCAGAGTGAAAATCTCATTCTGGTAATCAGTTTGTGTTGGAACTTCTGGTCAGTGTTAAATTAAGTTCCAAGATGTCTCCTGGAAAGGGGCTAAACACTTATTTAGGTGAAATTTCATTGATTTCGATATGTTATTCATTAATTTCATCATAAAATGGACCTTAAATTCAATCATTTCCAGTATATATGTCGCCTGTCTTAATTTAAAATTCCTATGGAAACATCTTAAGTTAAGTATGAACTTAAAACACGGAGTGAGATCGGTCTATTAGGTATGTTACATGGCTGTTGTCACGTGTTGTTTTCTGAGTGGATAATTACATTTGATTCTTAGATGTATATGTCCAACTGTAGGGGAGGATAGATTTCACATGGAAATTCTCCGATTTATATGGAAAAATGACATTTGTGGTAAAGTCACCGATTTCAGAGTAAGAATAAATGTTGTTGGTGGAACATGCATTGTATGAAGCACAAGACTAGAGCTGGAGAGGTGTAAATTTAATTGATTTACGTACAGTATTAGCTATTTCAAAACCAAACTGACATGTAACTTTAATACGGATTATAAGGCGCTGCAGTCATGGACTGGGCGGCTGGTCCCGGCGGAGGTTGGAGTCCTCCCTCGGGCATGGGTGTGTGTATTTGTCCTTAGGATAATTTAGGTTAAGTAGTGTGTAAGCTTAGGGACTGATGACCTTAGCAGTTAAGTCCTATAAGATTTCACACACATTTGAACATTTGAATACGGATTACATGCTTAGAATAACCCTACAGCTATGTTACTTCCCCGTGTCCTAGCATTTCAAATACTGTCATCATAGTTCTGTGCCATTATTTCAAGTCAGCCATCTTTCATTCTGACATCATACTAAAACTGCGGCAGTATCTCAGGTATCAGATTCAAACGTACTGGAGCTGAGCCAGTATTCCTGGTCAGTCATCTGCAGTGCCTAATTGTGGTGGGAGACAGAGCCTGCCATATGCGCATGGCGAGAGCCGTCCGCTTGCATTTCTTACTTTTTGACGCGTCACCTTCTACTTAAGAACTCGTACTTGGGAGGTGAAAGCGGTGTTGTACACGGGACCATATGACCTGCTGGAGGGTCTAGCGGTCAGTGTAACTGAAATTTTGAAGCAGAGGATTCCTTCCCGTGGCGGCAAGGAGCATGATGCAGCACTGGGAAGGCAGTGTGCCCGAGCCGGCCTGCGCCCTACGTCGGCGCGCAGCCTAGGCAGTCCCGGTGAGGGCTTGGTGACAGTTGTGGAACTCGATTACTCACAGTCCAACACTATTTACGACTCAATAGCAAACTTCCCGAATTTATGAAGTCTGAGACTGCAGAAGTATGGGAACTGGTGTCTGGGATAATTGTTTGGTGGGGAAATGTGAGCTCCCAATTGTTGAGTTGAAATGACATGATGTAGTATGTCATATGTGTTGGCCGTTTTAAACATATAATTTTTTGAACTGAAGTAACTCAGTGCTGTGTGTTCTGTGTGTTGGGCATTCTGACGACTGTTGAAATGGTGACACCAGAATGGGATTGTTTAACTTGTGACAGGTGTAATGGAATTGCACACTTCGAACTTCCCTACAGAAAAGTTACTCGGATTTTGACTTCATAGACCTGTGCCAGTATTCCAGGGCATACACTTGGATTCCAGCGTCGTACTAAGGCTGCAGCAGTATCCCTGATCCATCGTCTCGCCTTGTGACGTAATAGAGCTGCGCCAGTATGCCCTGATTGCCATGTTCAATCCCCATCTCGTATTCCAGGTCAGTCATCTTGGATTCTCATGTCATACTAAGGCTGCGGCAGTATTCCCGACCCATTGTCTCGGATTCTTAAGTAACAGACCTGCACCAGCATGTCGCCATGTTCAATCCCTATCTTGTTTCCCAGGTGAGCCATCTTGGTTTAAGACGTCATAGTAAAGCTGTGCCACTATCACAGGTCTTGCATACAGACATCATAGAACCAGGGTCACTATTCTAGGATCGGATTCTGGTGTCATAGAACCAATATGCCCTGGACTCTATCTTCTATCGCCAACTAGCATTTCCACAACTTTATACTTAGGACTACAGCCCTACTTTCATAGAAGTAGAGGAGCCACACGTCAAAATTTGTATTTATCGTCAAAATTTGAACTTCCGGCCTATTTATAAATTGGACAAGTGGCCTTTGTCACAGGGTGAGGGAGAAGGTTTGGGGACCCCATGACTCATCAATGACGTCATCAGTGGCATATTTTGTGACATAATGTGTCCAGCGTACCTACTGCGGATGTGGATGTAGAGATATATGATTCAGCTAACAAAATTACTGTGATGTCGCTATTCCACCTCAATGTCTGCCTCGTTTATTTTCGAACATATTTACCCCGCTAAATAGTACAGTAAGAACTGCATAAGCTAATTCCGTTTCTATCATTTGAAATAGGTATCGACCGGATGATCAGCAGTGGTTCGAATTACTTCTGGTAATTTTTTTCTTGGCAGATGAGGAACTATAATCAAAACTAGATATCCTGCAAGATGGTACGTACTCTGTATCTTTACAAATATTATTTACTTCAGTTGTTTGCTGTAATTACAACCTTCTGACTAATAGGTCTATTAAATTATTTTTTAATATCGCCTCCTATTTCTGTACGCCGTGGTTATGTATTGTGCCCATGATACACACAATGACGTCATTTCGGACATCAAACCCTCGTTAGAGAATCCATTCTCTTATTCTCTGCACTGTTCCATTATTTTCTTTGAGCAATAATTTGATGTTGTAATTCTTGGTGTCGTAATATACATCTCTCTAAAGTTGTGATTTCGCCATTGTTACACTCTGAACGTTCGTTCTTTCGTTTTACGTTGAATGTTATTCAACCATTACATGACAGACTTTGCGTTTAGGGTATTTTCCAAAAGCTAATTAGTCGTTAAATTTCAGCTTACAGAGGACGTATATCTCCGAATTAAACGACAGTAATGTGAAGAAAAATATGGTGCCAATACTCTTAGTTCTGTTAGAGAAATGTTAATGCGTATTTAGATTTCCCTTTTCGTGATAATTTTCATTGTTCGTTTCGTAAACGAATACTTTGGAAGATTGTAAACTGCCATTCTGTCAGTGCTCTGTAGAGAGTAATTCATTTAAAATGAGGGACTCATATAGCACATTATACAATCGGTTAAAGCTAAAGATTCATCTTTACAGGTAACATTTCAGTTTGGATATGTTAGTTCTATCACTAACATGAGGGGACATTATGTATTCTTTTCGCTGGTTTTCCATTATAAAAGATACGAATGTATTTGTGCCGCTACACAGGCGATAAAACACTCGATGAGAACGTTTGGCAGGGGAAATGAAATATTAATGGCTGTTTGTAATACAGAATACATATTCATTTGCATCGACGTGCATGCAAAACACCTGAAAAATAGGGCATTCTGTTGCCCCATTTCCCGTTTTTCCTCATCTCCACCTCCCGCGCTTCTACGGCGAGTGGCAGAACAAATCAAAGGTTAGGATTTCATGAGCTGTGCATTCTGGCACCAAGTACGAACATGTCAAGTAACTTCCCTACTGGCCATTAAAATTGCCACACAACGAAGATGATGTGCTACAGACACGAAATTTAACCGGCAGGAAGAAGATTCTCTGATATGCAAATGATTAGCTTTTCAGAGCATTCACAAAAGTTTGGCGCCGGTGGCGACACCTACAACGTGCTGACATGAGGAAAGTTTCCAACCGATTTCTCATACGCAAACAGCAATTGATCGGCGTTGACTGGTGGAACGTGATGTCTCCTGTAAGGAGGAGAAATGCGTACCATAACGTTTCGGACTTTGATAAAGGTTGAATTGTAGCCTATCGCGAATGTGGTTTATCGTATTGCGACATTGCTGCTCGTGTTGGTCGAGATCTTATGACTGTTAGCAGAGTATGGAATCTTTGGGTTCAGAGGGTAATACGGAACGGCGTGCTGGATCACAACGGCCTCGTATCACTAGCAGTCTAGATGACAGGCATCAAATCCGCATGGCTGTAACGGATCGTGCAGCAACGTCTCGATCCCTGAGTCAACTGATGGGGACGTTTGCAAGACAACAACCATCTGCACGAACAGTTCGACTACGTTTGCAGCAGCATGGACTATCAGCTCGGAGACCATGGCTGCGGTTACCCTTGACGCTGCATCACAGACAGGAGCGCCTGCGATGGTGTACTCAACGACGAACCTGGGTGCAAGAATGGCAAAACGTCATTTTTTCGGATGAATCCAGGTTTTGTTTACAGCATCATGATGGTCGCATCCGTGTTTGGCGACATCGTGGTGAACGCACATTGGAAGCGTGTATTCGTGATGGCCATACTGGCGTGTAACCCGACGTGATGGTTTGGGGTGCCACTGGTTACACGTCTCGGTCACCTCATGTTGGCATTGACGACACTTTGAACAGTGGACGTTACATTTCAGATGTGTTACTACCCGTAGCTCTACCTTCATTCGATCCCTGCGAAACCCTACACTTCAGCATGATAATGCACGACCGATTGTTGCAGGTCCTGTACGGGCCTTTCTGGACACAGAAAATGTTCGACTGCTGCCCAAGCCAGCACATTCTCCAGACCTCTCACCAATTGAAAACGTCTGGTGAATGGTGGCCGAGTAACTGGCTCGTCACAATACGCCAGTCACTACTCTTGATGAACTGTGGTATCATGTTGAAGTTGCATGGGCAACTGTACCTGTACACGCCATCCAAGCTCTCTTTGACTCAGTGCCCAGGCGTATCAAGGGCGTTACTATTGCCAGAGGTGGTTGTTCTGGGTACTGATTTCTCAGGATCTATGCACCCAAATTGCGTGAAAATGTAATCACATGTCAGTTCTAGTATAATATTTTTGCCCAATGAATACCCGTTTATCATCTGCATTTCTTATTGGTGTAGCAATTTTAATGGCCAGTAGTGTATTATTCCAAAACGATTTTGCATATCATTTGACATAAATGATTCAGGTCTCATGATGTTGCGTAGAGAATTTCAGACATGTATACAGTTACTTGAACAATATCAGTGTCGGTTTACCGGAAATGGACGAATACTCTATCCATGCACGTTTGTCAGGGATCAAGTGGCCACTAATGTTGTGCTTTTACGAACACAGCATAGACGGAGCTCAAACGTGACTAGCTTTTCTTTGCGAGTGTAAGTTGGAACACTATGCCAAGATCTTCAGCGATGAATATTGGTGATCAGTTGGTACTGGATCGCGGTTTGTGATATCTGCCTTTGGCCGGTTGCGCGGTAAAGGTAACACTCCTCGCGAGGCTACACAGTGCAATAGCCTCCCATTACTTCCCCTGAATGTTCCGCAGAGCCTCTCCCATAATACGTCGGGCCAGAATACCCGAGAGCCTGGATTGCGGAGAATTTGACATGTCGTCTTGTCAGCACTCTAGTAGGCTGAAACAACGAATGCACGAAACGCTTGGCAATGCTTCAGCTCCCGATCCAGTGATATAATACACAAAAGAGAACACCAAGTATGCATACATACGATATGTATAGCACTAATCAATGAAATATTGTTCTAGCAGCTTCAGTCTGGAACCGCGCGACCACTACGGTCGCAGGTTCGAATCCTGCCTCGGGCATGGATGTGTGTGATGTCCTTAGGTTAGTTTGGTTTAAGTAGTTCTAAGTTCTAGGGACTGATAGCTTCAGATATTAAGTCCTATAGTGCTTAGAGCCATCTGAACCATTATTCTAGCGATCTGGAAAACAGATTAAAAAGTAAATCTAGCGAAACTTTCATCTCTAAGTTTCCCTAGAAATACGGCCTTTTATGAACTCTAAGAGAGGGTAGATATTGTGTATTTGAACATTATAAAACTGCACGTGCACTATATGATCAGAAGAATCCGGATATTCCAGTTTAATGCAGAACTGACCACTGGATTTCATGAGAAATGGATCTTCTGCTATGAAAGTTTGTAGCAATGCAGTAACAGCAGAATGGCTCGTTCAGGAAAGCTCTGTAACTTCGAACGTGGATTAGTCATTGGATGTCACCTGAGTAAAAAATTCGTCAGGGCCATTTAGCCCTTCTAAAGTTGCATAGGTTGACTCTTGGTGATCTGCTTGTGAAGTGGAAACGCGAAGGGAAAACCACAGCTAAACCAAGACTAAGCATACCTCATGTACTGAGGGATAGCAACCGTCCAGCATTGCAGAGGATAGTTGTCAAAAATCACATTTCAGCGGAAGGAATCACTTGTGATTTCCAAAGTGCTAACAGTATTCCAGCTAGCAAAATGACTGTGCGAAGGCGTTAGAAAGAAAAAGGTACTACGATCGAGCATCTCCTCATAATCCACACATTCCAGCAGCCAGTGGTTAACGATGCTTGAGGTGGTTTAAAGAGTGAAACCACTGGACAGCGGATGACTAGAAACGAGTGATTTGCTTTTATAAATCACGCTGCACCCTGTGGTAATTGGATATTAAGGTTTGTGTTTGGCGAATGCCTTAATAATGTTATCTGGTATCATGTGTATTGTCAACAGTGAGGTACGGAGGAGATGGTGTTACGAATTAGTGATGTTTACCGCGGCTAGGATGTTAGGATGTGCTCCCTTTTTTATGTTTAAGAAAATGCTAAATGCGGAAGAATATGAACACATTTTACAGCATTGTGTATTGCGTACAGTAGAGGAGCAGTTAGCAGATGATGACTGTTTGCATCAGCATGACAGTGTACCAAGTCATAACGCAACGCCTGTGATTCAATATATTGCAGCCCGCCTTCTTAGCTGAATGATCACCCCAGCAGAATGCCACGGTAGGGGCTCGGGTTCGATTTCCGGCCAGGTCGGAGATTTTGTCCGCCCGTTGACTGGGTGTTGTGTAGTCTTCATCATCATTTCATCCTCACTCACACGCAAGTCGCCGAAAAGGTGCCAACTAAAAAGACCACCAGTCCACCTGTTGGAAGACCCTAGCCACACTCACATTTCATTTCAGTTGTTCATAGACAACAAAATTTCAGTACACACTGGTTTACTGAGAGTCCGTCCATGATGCTAATGGAACACATTTGGGATGAGTTAGAACGTCGACATCCTTACTGGCCACTGCGTGCGACATCCCTACCTTCTCTAGTCTCGACTGCTCGGGAAAAATGAGCTGTCATTCCACCACAGACATTAAGACTGGTAACTGAAACTGTCTCCAGCAGAATTCAAGCTATAGTTCAAAAATGGCTCTGAGCACTATGGGACTCAACTGCTATGGTCATAAGTCCCCTAGAACTTAGAACTACTTAAACCTAACTAACCTAAGGACAGCACACAACACCCAGCCATCACGAGGCAGAGAAAATCCCTGACCCCGCCGGGAATCGAACCCGGGAACCCGGGCGTGGGAAGCGAGAACGCTACCGCACGACCACGAGATGCGGGCCAAGCTATAGTAAATGAAAAGAGTGAGCACACGCCATATTGATATCACCTACTAGGTGTCCAGATACTTTTGATCAGGTACTGTATTGGAATTGACACTAGTGTACAAGACATCATTGGTTATAAATCGAATATACTACTGTGAGCACGAAACTGTCTATCACAATATTGCTAAGTCTCCACCATTTGTGCAATCGAACTCAGGCAAATGTACGATTGGAGGAGCAATTTAAAAGAATACATCTTTGATTCCATCGTAGTAGAAGACTCCAGCAGAAGACAGAAGATGTATTCTCACCATCCTCTCCCATTTCAGTGAAAACTAAATAACTATAGTGAACAAAAATGGTATAAACCATAAGTCCATAAATTTATCTATGGGGCCTACAAATTTAAATTTTTATGTGTCTTTTCCCTTGCTTGTATCAAAAAAGTGTTATTGGGATGCTCAGAGACAAATTATTCTCATGTTTCTACTGGATTGCAAAGAATAATCAGTTGAAAGTGTTTAGAGAGGCAATTATTCCAGCAGTTGAAGAGTAACCACCACCTATCAAAGAAACTGTTTCCCAAAGATTGTAACTCCTGTGGCAAAAGAATTATATTAGGCAGCTAATTACAGTACGTAAATAAGCTCACCGGACAAAAATTTGTCACAGCAGAAGACTTCGCTCTAACGCCGTCTAACACCAGTCTGGATATTGGTATTAAATTGGCGACAAATTAGGTCCACAAGTTTGTTCGGAAATGCCATATACAGCTGAAGGCACTCGTTAGTTGTAGAGCTACCAAATTACTGGGATGTTGAGTGCTATGTTTCACACGCCTTTCCAAACAGTCATGGATATTATCTGCGGGATTAAGATCGAATGCTACAGTTAGCCATTCGAGGTACGAGAGGATGCCTGAGTGATCATCAAACTAGGAACGTATTTGTGAAGTTCTGTGAATACGGCAGTTGTCATTTTGGAAGACGGGAGCGTCCACAGCACTCTCATCGGGATGTAGAAGAAAGAGCAGCGCTTGATCACCATGAACTTTGAAATAAACATCCTAGTTCATGTTCACGGTAACTGGAATGAGTGGGCCAAGTCGTGGTATGAGAAACATCTCAGGAACATTACAGAACCAGCTTACGCCTCAACTACACGCTCCACACACTTCAGATTAAATGCCTCATTGGGCCATCGGTGCCCTCGACACCTCAGGTCATTTTATAAGAGGCTACAGTCAAATTTGTGTGTTGTATTTCCCACTGAAGAGGTAGAGCTTCATGTGCTGCTGTGAGCAATGGCCGTCTGCAAGATATCCGACTCCAAATGTCCACTATGTGCAGTTGCCTTCACAATATTTGATCGGTAACTGGTTAAGATGAACATGCGTTCACTAATTGATTCCATACAATGGACTGGAACATACAAACCACTTGCCTCTATGACTTACAAGGTGTGTGTAATTAAACTTTCTGTACTTGAGCCGTTGTAGACGGAAAACTATTGACAGTATGGGTACCCTACCTTACAGAAATGATGTTTAGAGTGTGCACTGCAGGATTTGCAATTTTAGTCATGTTAGTGTCACGATTTGCCGTTACGCGCCGGTAGTGACACGGCGAGAGAGGATTGAAACACAAGCATCATATTGCACTACAGTGGCAGATAATCAGCATGGGTCTGGACAAGTGAGAGGGACTTTAATCGCAAAGCTGTTTTATCAGATGGACAGTAATAGTGCTGCTGACCTTCGCGAGTATCGAAGCATTATAGGAATAATGTGAGTTACTCTTTCCGCACCGGGGTTAAAGAGCACGACTGGGAAGTTCGAATTAACTGGCGATTTGGGAATTGCTCCTGGGAGAAGCCGACGGTCAGTTTAGCCACGAACTATTGAAGAATTGACTGTTGCCATGGCTGAGGACGCTAGACGCAACGTGAGATCTTCAGACAGGGCAAGAGGTCTGTCACGACTGCTCAACGTTTCACGGTGCACCGTTCGAAAAATTCTGCGAACAGTTGTAAAATGATATCTCTAGTACGTCTCCAGGCTTTTGTGAAAACAAATGGTCGTCACATTTTGTATTGTTGCCTTCTCCCGTGGAAATGAAAATTTATTTGTTTCGTTATTTCTCTTCCGTATGTCCTTAGAAATGTTTCCATTAAGTTTCATTGTCCTCCGGTCTCTCTTTTTTCATGGAGGCCCTCTCAAGTAGCGAAAGTTTATTATACCCGTCCTGTAAATCTGCGGTGAAGGGTCATTATTAGCCCCTCAACCATTCTGACGAGCTGAGCTCGGCATCCATTTCGGCACTGGCCCCGCGCTCGACGAACTGGGATCGGGTGGCCATGTTGCCTCACCGTGCGTGCTTTTCGAACTGAATCCAGCCCGCTTGGCCGGGCAGCGCAGCGTGGTCGACGAGCGGCGCCAGAGTACGCAGTCGGCTGTACACGCCGTCCTCTACTAAATGCGTTTAGACGTCTATATCAGCCGCAAGGGTGGCCTAACCTAGTTGATAAGTCTTCCATCATATGTTGCTGGTGGTCTGTTGTGTGAAAAAGTTATTTCGTTTGGCAGTAGACACAAAAGCGTAAACTTGTCTAAGCGTGTATCTTCTTCATCTCTGTGTGTGACGATATTGAGAGATTACTAAGCGGAACTGATTATGAGTGGTCTAACGACAGTGATTCGAGTAGTACTGAAGAGAACGGTGGTGATAACTACAACGACAGTGACTCAAGAAACATCACGTCGTGAAGGGGACGTCAAAGAAGAAGTATTGACTGCTGACAACGGTTCTGGTTGTATAAGATCGTGGTCTGGTACCTGTAGTGCTGATAGGAGTCAATTGCCAATCACGGGAATTCGAGGTGTAAAACTTTGTTTTGGAGATCATCCAAATCCACTTAATATTTTCATTTTTTATGATAGCTGGCCAACAAGGACCACGAGCGAGTCGAACAAATATGCTGAACAGTTCAAAAATGCACATGCTGGCAAACTGAAACAGCGATCACTTGTCCACCACTGAATAGAAACATACAATAGAGAATTATATTCTTTATTCGACACGTTATTTCTCCAAAGGATTATTCAAAAACCAGACTATAAAATGTATTATTTGAGGAAAGAAGTTCTAGAAACAAATTTTCTTGAAAGTTCTATCATAAAGCAGATTTAGTCTCCTCTTGGAGTTCTTTCATTTTATTGCAAACAGAGCTCATTCAAAAGACTTTGGTATTCCTATTAAACTGTATAAATTAAAACCTGTTATTGGTCATCTGATTATCTACAGAAAAAAATTGAGGAGGCTTATACACCCTAATGTAAATTATCCATTGATGAATCGCTATTGCTGTGGAAATGACGGCGCTCTATCAAGCAGTACATACCCATGAAACGTGCTCGCTTTGGTATTAGATCACTGTAATTGTGTGAAGCAAGTGTAGTGTGTTAATATCATTCTATACTTTACAGTGGGAAAGGCACAGTATTTGATCCATAACATAGCGTCTAAAGCTAACATCGCCTTTGCTTTATGGATATTTTAGCAAGGGATATACTGTGTTTACCGACAGGTTTTATACTAATCCTCAGCTGTTCGATTTATTCATTTCTAAAAGCACTGACTGCCTTGGTAGTGTTATGATTAACAGGAAAGGAATGCCAGCCTCTCTGAAGTAGTCAAAACTCGAGAAAGGTAATATTATGACATTTTACAGCGAGAAATTGATGGGAATGAGATGGCGAGATAAGGAAGACGCGTACAACATTTTCAGTTTACAGCGTTGAGCTGCAGCAGACTGAGGAGAGGGCATCAGTGAAAAAGAAAACTGAAATAATACTGAAATACAATGATAAGATAGGTGGCGTTGATTTAGCTGATCAATACGTGACGAGTTAATAGGCCACAAAGAAACGTCTTCGAAGATATTATATGAAACAATTTTTCCATGTCATGAATGTAGCAGCCTGTTACGCGAGAAACCTTGTGGAAAATTCGGGAACATTGACCTCCAAATTAATCTCATTGAAAATTTGTTCTTAAAATACAGTGTATATGTCAACTCATCCTCTCAGCATAGAAAATCTGGAAGGTCTTGACAGGCATCAGCCCAAGACTTTTGATGGGGGGACATATTCAGGAGCGCTTTCCATCGTATGCGGACAAGCAGGCGCGGATTCGAAAATTCCGAGTGAATTGCAGCAAAAAGAGCGCCAACGGGAAAAAAGAAAGAAGAGAAACACGTATGTACTGTGAAGAGAGCGATGTGGGACTTCGTGCAATACCATTTTTTGAATTGTAGCATACAACTAAGATCTAATAAATTTGTTCCAAAAAACTGTGCTTGCATTGGCTTCACCAATAAAATCCTTCCTCAAAATGTCTAAACAGATATAAAATAATTTTGTTTTTACAAAAACATTGTTATTGCAAAAAGCTTCGAATCGTTATCTAATAGTCACAACAGTGACTTGGTTTGAAAAACTCGTGGCAAAGAGGCAAGGTTGCGGTTCACCACAAGCTAGTAGCGCGAGGCTCGGAAATAATTACCGACGCGGTAACAGGTATCGGCGTGCGGAACTCCACGCATCAGCAGCGCGGTAGATGACGCCACTAGCCCGGCACTGGCTGCTTACCAGTGCAATAAACTGCACAGTCAAGTGGTTAACTGGTTTTGTGAAAACGGACTCTCCCTAAATTTTAAGAACACACACCATCTTCAGTTCCGTACAACAAATAGTACCGTACCCACAAATGATGTGGCACTTGAACTGTAATCGGTAAACAGAGTGCACGCTTCCATATACTGTATTTTAGTGTACATACTCACGGAAACACGAAATGGAAGAACCGCGTACTGAGCTGCACAAACAGCTAAATTCTGATACTTTTGCTGTTACTGTAATTGCTAGTCTTGGAAATAAGCGAATCAATCTCCCAATATATTTTGTATATTTCCATTCAATAGCATCTTACGAAACAATTTTATGGAATATCACTCAATAGCACCAGAGCGAGCAGTAGTAAGAGCATGTAATGTGTCGCCCGCAGTTACCTTGTAGGTACCACGTCATGGGCTTAGGCCCTTTAAGTGCACCATCACAATTTGAGAAGAGTAGTAATGTTCATGTTGACCACAATAGAAGAAAAGCTGATCTTTATTCTCCGTTCTTCAGGTAATCAATGACATTAACAACAACTTTTTGCCATTTTCACAATAAGAAAAAGTGTCTGAAAGGAAGTAAAGCAAGTTTTCGAGCGAACATAAAATAATTTGTTCTGCACAACTCCTTCTATGCCGTGGAAGATTTTATTTTTAAACAGGTAATCTATAAAAAAATAAGTTTTTATTGCAGTTGGGTGAGGAAGACAGAGAAATTACTTGCCCAATAACGTTAAAGAAATCGTGTGTACGTATCTACATCTACGTGATTACTCTGCTATTCACAATAAAGTGCCTGGCAGAGGGTTCAGTGAAGCACCTTCAAACTCTCTCTCTACCGTTCCACTCTCGAACGGCGCCCGGGAAAAACAAGCACTTAAATTTTTCTGTGCGAGCCCTGATTTCTCTTATTTTATCGTGATGATAATTTCTCCGTATGTAGGTGGGTGCCAACAGAATGTTTTCGCAATCGAAGGAGAAAACCGGCGATTTAAATTTCATGAGACGGTTCCGTCGCAACGAAAAACGCCGTAGTTTTAATGATTGCCACTCCAATTCATGTATCATGTCTGTGGCACTATCTCCCCTATTTCGCGGTCGTACAAAAGGAGACGCTCTTCTTTGAACTTTTTCGATGTAAATGAGCTAAAAGAGTTCCTGTTAAAACGTGGGGTACCGTTCTGCACTAACGCCGTATGTTACTGGGTCGTAGCGCTGGATGACGAACTGATACAGTAAATGACAGTACCCTCTCTCTGGAAGCGCACTGAAATTAATCCATCTCCCGTAAGTGAATTTTACGAGGAACGTCATAGCTAAATCGTTGATTTTATCAACAGTAGTAAACCACAGAATACTTTCAAGTCACACATAATAGTCACTTGCATAGTCAAGTACGAGTAAACTTCATGCCTAATTGGTGCCTACATGGTGCTGCAATTTTAATTGTGAACGACCTGACAGTAATTTGAACCGTCGTCCTCCCTAATGCGAATTAATTGTCTTCACACTGAACGCCTTGCTCGGTGAAGTGGTAGACGTCAGGAAACGAACTGAGGACGTGGATCGTCAATGGCTTCTGTCAAAGGGATCTCATTAGCACGTTTTCTGATTTCTCTATTAGCACCGTAGCTTATAGAAAGCAGTTCACAAAAGTCAGGATCGTCCTGTCACGACGATTCTTTAATGAGTACGCGTAGAGGATTCACAGCTTGAGCAACGATTCAGAGACTGTGTCATTGTCCCTGTTGTTGCAGTTGCAAAAGTTCACAATGATTTTGATCATTGAGGGCTAGAAGCCTGTGGCGACCACTGGGCATTCAGAGTCAGATGATGAAGAACTCGCTAAATTTATTAACCTCGTCAGCACTGACCATTTATCTGCGAACAAAGATTACAACACATGAAGATATTGCAGTTTCTCCAAGCTATGCCAGTTGCCCCGAGTCCACACATCACAGCCCACAGTGCCCCCACAAAATGTAATTCATCTCCACCTATGTGCTGTTACACCACTTTCCGAATGAACTCAGAATAGTACTATAACACATTTTGAAGCCAACACTTTGCGTGTGTGTCCCTCCAGCAATCTTGATCATGATAATGACATTAGGCTGTGTTATAGCACACAAATCATTCAATTTTGTCCTGAGTGTTCTACTAGAAAGTTTCCGGTACAAAATTTGTCTTTAATGGTTTGTGAATGGGAACTTTTTTGAAAGTTGCAACCCCAGGAATAATAATCACAATAAAGCTGAATTTGTATGAAGTGTGGATTACAGTATCTTAGATGAGAGATTACTGCAGGAGGGAGTAATTCTACACTATGGCTCAGCAACACCCTCTCTTGCGCCACTGTGTGGAAACATGAAAACAAGCACCTATATGCGTCGTAAACGTCAACATCACTAGATAAAGTGTAGGTCAGTAGCAACTATGCAGCTGGCGAGACGTCAAATATCATAGCAACATTTAATCACTTCTGACAAGATGTTAAGAGTTAAAGCTACAAAAACTACGAAGAAAATATTGATTTTGTTACTGTAGAAGTAACGTGTGTTATCTGTGTGTAAAGAATCTTCAGTAAATGCCTTATATTCGTAATATGCAGTTAATGTAATATTTTGTACTTTGAAATAGCATGATAATTGTATATAGATGTTAAATACTTCAGACCAGATGATTATCGTGGAGCAATGTTTTGCATTTGTGAGGTTATCCAAATAACCACTGTTGAGACCATGACTCCGACTACGTAATGCGGAAAGCAATAAGGTGCCTATGCTCATACCCGTAAGTTCCATATCTGAGTCAACAGGAGAGATTATTTTGGGAAATAACACAATATTTCAATTGTTTAAATAATAAAATACTGGGGCTCGGAGGCTTCAGGCTGATGACAGATTTACCACCAGCTTACTTCCATTTTTTTGTTAGTTTGGTTGTGACATGATTTATACTGATAGCTGAATGATGTACTACGTTTCAGATGTTATAAAAAGAAAAAGAAAACTTCCATTACTACCACAGCTACTTTTAGTCGTTAGAATACCCTAAACCCAGACAAAGGAAGTTCATGAGAAATAAATGCTTAAAAAGGAATGACGAAAATGTTTTGGCAGATTAGGAATTATCGACTGTGAAGCGCATATGAAAGACCGAGGTGGCAATGTGGCGTCAAGATGGAAGAGAAACGAATGTTACAGTAAAAAGCTGCTTGCGTGGGGGAGAGGACATGTCAGGCGCTTTTTGTGGCCGTTCGGCTAATGATACAATTTGTCGGCAGGCGCGCCGCGCGCTTATATATAGCTGGAAGCCTTAACGCGATATATTTAGAAGTGTCGCCAGCGAACCCTGCGCCCGGACATTCTTCGCCGGCTTCCATGTGCGCCTCGCCGACGCCTGCTCTCCGGTTCATTACGGGACGCCTACGATTTTATCGCGACCGGAGTTCTTCACACGTGACGGAAACACGGCGCTAACGACTCACCTGCACAGTTCCAGCTTCTCCTAGGGAGAATGAGACGCCGCATTGCTGGAATAGTTCCGCCTGTAAATAAGGCAACCAGCTTGGTTATAGGGTTCACAAATAACAGCATGTTTCAACTTGAATTGTAATTACTGCCTTCAAGTCCAACATTTTCTTTGCTTTCCTAGGATCGATGCACGCGGACGATTAGCAGCCGAAACGTCAAAGCACAAGATATCAAGCAGTGTTTGCTTATTTTATTTATAAATACATTCAGAAACGCTAAAGAATGTTTGGGACTCACCCTCTTGTTAGAATACGGTAACTGAAAGGAACATTCATTACAATGTTTATAGATTTATGATAAGATGAAAGTGAATACGTTAATTATTTTCCTACCATTGTACAGTCGTTTCACGAATTAATAGTGAAACTGGAATTATCCTTCAGAATCAATTACTCTGCGATGACGATTTCAGTACCGTCTCAAGAAATGTCGGCTGTAGCTTTGACGAACGTAGAGACTAATTAACTATTCGCATTAAGTTAGTTATTTTAAGCAAAAAATAAAATGAAGCGAAAGTTTTAAGTAATATTCAGATCCCAACGATAGTTTGTCGTGACATAAATAATTCTTTGGGATTACTAAGTATTAATCCTGATGTGTGAAACTTAAGGAGGAAAGTAGCTTTCGCATTATGTGCCACCGCCAGTTCGATGAAACTTGGGCGATACACAGAAAGAACTGCTACAGTAGAACATAGAAGGTGAAAGAAATAAATACGCAGTGATACGATCGAAAATAACACTTTTATTCAATGTGACGTGCTTCCCTGCTGACCACGTGGTTGGTAAAGGGTTCTTCTGATGGGGCGTTCCATTCCTCCACCAGCGGGACTGACAACTGCTATGTGGTAGTTCGTGCATGTGGACGTACTGCAATACGTCTCCCCAACGTTTCACGCACGTGCGCGACTGGATTTTAGTCGCGGGAACTGATAGACCAGTCCATTTTCCGAATATCCTCTCGCTACAATAGCACCTCCACTTGCGCAGCTCGAGGCCGTCGTACACTGCCATCCATAAAATAAGGTCAGGTCCGAATGTATGCCTAAAAGGACGCGCATGAGGAAGGGGTACAGTTTCACAGTAACGTTGATTATGAAGTGTATCGTGTTTGACGATTTGGAGGTCAATACGCCCATGAAACTTAATGCCTCCCACACCATAACACCTGGACCACCAAATCACCATGTTCGATAACGTTCTTGGTTGCATTAACTGCGCTGCCCCATTCCTCCAAGTGAGGACATTTCCGTCATGGTCGGACATGATCGTTTTGGTGGTCCAGGTGTTAGGGTGCTGGTAGGCATAATGTCGCCTGGGCGTACTGACCTTCAAAGCTTTGAACAAGAAATTCTCACAGGTCACCACAATTGTCACGCTGTACTCCTTCCCAAAGTGCGTCTTTTGACGGGTGTTGTCTACCCTGACTTCATTTTCGTGGATGACAATGCGCAGCTGCATCGAACTGTGCACCTGGACGAGCTCTGGAAACAGCACGATACTCGGGGAATGGACTGGCCGATCTGTTCCCCCGACTTCAGTCCTATCTAGCATGTGTGGAATGCGTTGGGGAGACGTCTACCGAGCTATCTGCAGCTGCGCTGTTGAGCGGACGGAAAGCCCCCCACAAGAACTCTTTACCAACTCTGAACCTAGGAGGGCAGGACGTTGCAGAGACGGCATTGCCATCGGTAGTGATCACACACCCTACTGAGAACCATGTCCTATTTTCTTTAATGTTCAAGAGACTAACATAAACTGCAATATCTTCAGTGTAATCATTGTCTTTGAATAAACGAGTCATTTCTGTTCTCTACATTACTGCAGCTGTTTATCATACGTATGGTCCAAGTTTCATCGGTCTATGTTACCTGGCAGTCAAACATCATGAGAAAGTTATACTCGTTCTTAAGTCTGACACACCATTGTACGAGAGCATCCTGAAACGTAACGAATGATAGTTTTTTATTGTGATCTCAAGTTGGCGCAGTTGCAACCCTCTATAGGTAGAGGGCTCCAATTTGTAGCGTGTAACATGACTGTGTTAAATCTAACTTTGTCGGTAAGTGAGAAACAGAGTGCTGTAACAGAGTTTCTAACCGCAGATAATGTGCCTCCAATTGAAATCCATAGAAAAATGAAAGCGGTGGAGGGAAGGAGTTTGGCAAAATCTGTAGCTGGTGCACGATGTGGCATTCCTGAGAGCAGCACGAAACAATGGCTAAGACGATGTAGTGATACTAAGGAATACAGTAGGTGTCTATGTGCAGGACATTGACATGTAAATACACCAGTCCTGAATACTGAGCTTGTAAGAACCAAAATTCGTTCGAGAGAGAAGTTTGCTAGGTGTCATTCATCCAATGTTAACAGTTGGGTACTTAAATTTATAGTACCGGAGCATATAGGAAAAGATCAAGAAACTAATTTTATGTCTGATCTGATGACGTAGTTACGTCGCCTATAGTAAGTGAAGAAACTGCGTACTAGTTCGTTCCACCCACAATCAAATGGTCGTACAGATCGAGTTCACCGTGCTGTAGCGAAAATGTTAAGTCACTGCGTGACTAGCCAACACTTAGACTGGGATATGTATTTAAGTTACGTGGTGAGTGCGTACAACAATCAGATCCATACAGGAACAGGTCTTTTGCCGTACGAAGTAGTGTGTACGTGAAAGATGACGTCTCCTGTTGATGTGAAGCAGTCTAATATGGATACACAGGGCGAACATGTAAGAAAATTCACGGAAACATTAAAATGAGTATGGAAACGAGTAATGCTAATACGAAAGCGCTGAAGCATCAAGAACGTGTTGGGCATGTTTTGAGTGAATTACCCCATTACAGAGCAGGACCGTGGGTCCTTCTGGCCAATCCTGATACGTCAAAGAGTAAAACTAAGAAATTCTTGAAATGTTTCAAGGATCTTATCAGGGTAATGGAGATGATTTCAACGGGCAATGTCCAATACCACTTACTGATGAAAACATCGATACTGTATGTTGGTCGGATAGAACCATTTAAGGGTATTGTTAATGCGATGCCGCCACTATCCTCACCATTATGGCAAAAGAAGAAGTTACGACGCGGAACAAAAGTAACACAGATGTACCATATGGACTTAGGTCTAGGGATAAGCAGCATAATGTCTTTGATGTTATACTGAGTTACCTAGGTTAATGTTATTTTATTTAGTTTTCTGTAGTAATGTGTAGTTTTCGGTGATATAGCCACTCATCCTGAGGAAGAAGGGGTTCATGATAACTCCTTTCTCCTAGATTGTGTCGAAGGTGGTGGCGAAAAATATAGCTTTTTACACGGGTGAGAAGTAGATGTAATTAAGTTGCAGCCATTGGTATATGGAATCTCATTCTCATGGCAGCCAGACGTGCTTCTCACAAACCACGAGTGGTCGCTAAATCTCACATCTTACACCTGCGAGGAAAGAAATGTTCTACTGTTACAGGATACAGGATATATTCATAGACGCATCTAATAATGCAGCCCATTGGGAGATGCTAACAGATATGAGGAACGAGTATCTAGAGTTGAAGCCTTCGTACGAAAAACTTGGAACATGGGATGTTGAAATTAATAGAAATTATGGACAAAATAACAACCGAGTTGCAGTTATATAGTGAATGAACGATAGTAATGCTAAATAAAGATTTTAAAGAGATCCAAAATCATTTGAGAACACTAGATGAGAAGTTATTTGTAACCAGATGCTGCGGGAGCTAGCTGATAGCTTGGGAGACACCAGACTGGAAGTAGACAGGGTTAAAGAATCATACCACACATGGACAGTTAAGTACAACATTGTTTACACCGTAGCCATTTCTACTAGGACTACAGCGAGCAGAGAAAGAATTTCGAAAGGGTTACTACAAGTTGTTGCTACGGTAAAAAGTAATATAGCCTTATCCTCTCATGTTTCTATAGTTTAAGTTTATTCAGATCAGACTAGCGTATACATTAATATACAGTTTCCAATCAAATGGGAGTTTATCGATAAAGCTTTCAGGATGAAACTAGTGACGTGTTACGTGTTTCGAAACAAAGGGGCACTCATGTGGCTATGCCAGTAAAGGATCTTAGCAACTGTATCAGGGAATCACCGTTTATTCATCTCAGGTAGTACGTACCGATAACAAGTAGTGTGAAATGGAGTTATTCCTAGGAAATATGGAAGCATCAGTGTGTAAGAAGGTGGTATCAGTGCCATAACCTCACTTTCAGCGGCTTTACAAACAATGGATCCATTCGGTGTTCTCATCTTAGACATTAAGAGAAAATTTGCTACAACAATAAAATATTTACAGGTATGACGAAAATAAAGTTAAGATAGAGTGGTTTATTAGTTAATGGAACCAAATGTGACATAACTGGAACTAAGTTTCAACTTCATGTTACAACTACAGGTACCAAGATAATGATAGGAATTTGGCCAGTGTTATATTGACCAGAGAAACGTTTAAGTCTGTTACCCGTAAAAAACATAACCATCTTGGGACGTACCTTGGACACCACTTTACTACAGGCAATAGACGAATTAATCATTTCAGAGAAAGAACAAATTTCGGTAGATCAAATGTAACAGCATGAATAGAAATATCAACAGAAACGTTGACATAATATCATTACGATATGCGCATCAACCACTAGTGATATTGGGATACTGGAATTTCCTTGTGCAGTTCATTTTCACGTGAGAAGAAAAATTATAAGTGCAAAAGAAGCAACTTTACACGAAATTCCTATGGAGTGAATTCGTACACGTGAATAAGAGATTTTATGTATGAAGAAGCAAACCAGGAAAATAATGTCAAACTAGGATAACATTTTTTTGTGGTTAAGGAAACCAAAGGTTGAGAGCATATCTAAATATGCAAGATGATTCACTAGTAGATTAAGAAAAAAATAAAAGTCGAGACGAATTTTATTAAAGTGGAGGCGAGTGTTATGTATCAAGAAAGTGAGGAAAAGGGTAAGTGAAATTTTCAGAGTCCGTACAGAATGCATTGCTCAAGCGCACAGAGGCATCAACACGAGCCAGCCTCTAGGTATAAACATTGTGACACGGTTAGTCAGTCACCAAGAGTGTGCCATCAACACTTCCGAGTGTGAGCGCGAGAAAGCTCAACGGAAAAGGGTCAGACGAGTGCAGACCAACAAGCCACCGTTATACTCGTAACATTATGTAAGAAGCGCTAAGGAGCACACAACAACAACCACCAAGGGTTTGACAAAGGGCTTAAGACCCTGTGGTTAAGCAAATGTAGCAGAATGAAAGACCACTGACAACTCGTAAAGAGCAGAATTTTTTTCGGTCATGATGAAAAAAGCAGAGTCTCTCCTCAACCTCATAAACTCACCACTTCCATAGGAGAGACATAGTCGATCAGTTCCATCGATGGCGTACAAGTCGTTAGCACCCGATTCTCTGATTATTGTAACATCTTGTGTATGAGATGTTTCCTGTGACTGTCGTACTCCTGCTGCGTTTTCTGGGTTATGAGACGACAACTGATCCACAGCCATGGATGTCCGAAAACAGTCTCCATCGTCAGCGGCCACTGATGGGTTGTCCAGGGGCATCCCAACATCGTTCGTCTGGGCCACAAACTGCTCTAAACTCCGGCATCGGTTGGGTCAGATGGCCTACCGAAATGGTTGACCAGGATCAAAATTCAGCACCACCTTACGGCATGGGACATCGTGGTCCGTCTGAGGGGGTGCGGCATCCGATATCGCCGCGGCCACCGCCATCTCCGTGCAGAGCTTCCTCCAGGGCGCGTCTTGCACACCGCGGTGACAACCAGCTTATTGGAAGTCACGCCCTAAGCTCAGAGATGATGCAGCGAGATAAGTCTGCCTGAGCCAGTCACTGAGTTCAGTAGGTTCCTCGCCGGCTTCCTAAGCCACCAGCCACTCCCAAAGAAATGGCGACGAGATGTCTTCAGAGAAATAAATGAATTAATTTTTAATCATTTATATTGAGTCTCACAGTACCACACAAGTCCCTCGGCCTTTATCCTGACAAAAGTTAGGGTTTCCAGCCCAGGAGCGACTATCTTCCATACTGTTGTAGGGTGACAGTTTTCTTGTAGGAGGTGTTCTGCATATGTTGAATGGGTGATACCATATTTCCATGCTATTTTTTGTACCTTGTACTTAAATTCAAATATTCTACTGCTCTGCCCAAAGTAAAGAGATTCAAAACTATTATACTGGTAAATACCAAATTTTAGGTGTATGTTCTTTAGACCTTAGTGTACTGAGTTATTGTTCTGATATGGTACTTTTATTCCTTGTTTCTTGAGGTTTTCCCAGTTCCGTGTGCGAGTTTGTTTCTGTGTGAGTGCGTATTAGTTCGTCTGTTGAGTGTCTGTTTCGTCTCCTTGCTGTGTATTGGTGGTGTTAATGATGTGTGGTTCTGTGGTTGGAGTTGTGAGTGTCTGGTTCTTTGTGGTGCTGTGTTACTTTCTTTGTTATTTTTGTGTGTCTGGAATTTCTTACTCAGGTTTGTAACCACAGCTCCTTAGTATCCATTTTTTTCTAGTTAAATTATTATGTCACTTTGTTATTATAACGTTTTCTTAGTTGTTTTTTCAGCATAGATCACTGAACCGTGACTGGGGGTGATTAAATGATTGGTGCAGTATTATGTCTATTATCGTGCTTACCCTGTAGATGAATGAGTGTTGGTTATTTTTTTTGCGATGGTTACATCTTTATTTGGCTTATTTGTTCATTGTGTAAAGTAAATTTTATGTTTATGTTTGTTGTGTATCTCTGTGTGCAGTTCTACTGTCTTGTTTTCTGGTTTGCCTGCCAAGCAGAGCATGTGATCCACGTATCTCCACCACTACAGTATACTCTATTTCCCTGGTCCTGTTTTCTGCAATATCATTTCTTCTCTCTTGTTCATGAAGCTATTTGCGAACTTCAGTGAAGTGGAGGATCCCATCGGCAATCCTTCTTGTAAGACAAATTCTTTATTGAATATAAAGTAGTTTTGTTCAGTAATGATGTGAAGGAGCGTGTTTATCATTGTTATGTATTCCTGTAGTTAGTGATTGAAATTGTGCTGGTCTTCTTCTACTACTCTGACTGTTTTTTGGCTGGGATTGTGGAGTACATGTTTTCTTAATCGAATGAGACCCAATAAATGTACACTACTGGAAATGGAAAAAAGAACCCATTGACACCGGTGTGTCAGACCCACCATACTTGCTCCGGACACTGCGAGAGGGCTGTACAAGCAATGATCACACGCACGGTACAGCGGACACACCAGGAACCGCGGTGTTGGCCGTCGAATGGCGCTAGCTGCGCAGCATTTGTGCACCGCCGCCGTCAGTGTCAGCCAGTTTGCCGTGGCATACGGAGCTCCATCGCAGTCTTTAACACTGGTAGCATGCCGCGACAGCGTGGACGTGAACCGTATGTGCAGTTGACGGACTTTGAACGAGGGCGTATAGTGGGCATGCGGGAGGCCGGGTGGACGTATCGCCGAATTGCTCAACACGTGGGGCGTGAGGTCTCCACAGTACATCGACGTTGTCGCCAGTGGTCGGCGGAAGGTGCACGTGCCCGTCGACCTGGGACCGGACCGCAGCGACGCACGGATGCACGCCAAGACCGTAGGATCCTACGCAGTGCCGTAGGGGACCGCACCGCCACTTCCCAGCAAATTAGGGACACTGTTGCTCCTGGGGTATCGGCGAGGACCATTCGCAACCGTCTCCATGAAGCTGGGCTACGGTCCCGCACACCGTTAGGCCGTCTTCCGCTCACGCCCCAACATCGTGCAGCCCGCCTCCAGTGGTGTCGCGACAGACGTGAATGGAGGGACGAATGGAGACGTGTCGTCTTCAGCGATGAGAGTTGCTTCTGCCTTGGTGCCTATGATGGTCGTATGCGTGTTTGGCGCCGTGCAGGTGAGCGCCACAATCAGGACTGCATACGACCGAGGCACACAGGGCCAACACCCGGCATCATGGTGTGGGGAGCGATCTCCTACACTGGCCGGACACCACTGGTGATCGTCGAGGGGACACTGAATAGTGCACGGTACATCCAAACCGTCATCGAACCCATCGTTCTACCATTCCTAGACCGGCAAGGGAACTTGCTGTTCCAACAGGACAATGCACGTCCGCATGTATCCCGTGCCACCCAACGTGCTCTAGAAGGTGTAAGTCAACTACCCTGGCCAGCAAGATCTCCGGATCTGTCCCCCATTGAGCATGTTTGGGACTGGATGAAGCGTCGTCTCACGCGGTCTGCACGTCCAGCACGAACGCTGGTCCAACTGAGGCGCCAGGTGGAAATGGCATGGCAAGCCGTTCCACAGGACTACATCCAGCATCTCTACGATCGTCTCCATGGGAGAATAACAGCCTGCATTGCTGCGAAAGGTGGATATACACTGTACTAGTACCGACATTGTGCATGCTCTGTTGCCTGTGTCTATGTGCCTGTGGTTCTGTCAGTGTGATCATGTGATGTATCTGACCCCAGGAATGTGTCAATAAAGTTTCCCCTTCCTGGGACAATGAATTCACGGTGTTCTTATTTCAATTTCCAGGAGTGTATTTAGACTGTAACAACATTTCATACGGTTTATTAGTTCATCTATGTTTTCACAGTTTTTTTCATTTAGTGCATTTATATTGCTGTGTGGATCCATTTAACAAATGTCTGATGCGGGAGTATGTGGCAATTTTGTATTTTAAGACTGGGCTGATGGATGTATTTAGTTTATGAACTTTTGGTTGGCTTCAGATTTTTACAGTATTAGGTTTCGCACATGTCATATGAATTTTTGTATTTCATCGAGTGTGTGTTCTACACCGTTTAGTGCATTTTCATTTTTATGTGAAACGTGTTTGTTGTGTCTGATTTTAGTTTTGTGATTTTATTCTGCAAAATGTATTCTTGTGTCCTACTACTGTATTCCTGTTTATCCACGAGAACCACTGTGTTATCCTTGTCTGCATTGGCTATGATTATGTTTCCTATGTGTAATTGTTCTGTAAGGGATTTCAAAGTTTTTGTTTCTGTGGTTTTCTCTCTTGTTTTATTGTGTATAGATCTTGTAGCTCTGACGTTTTTGTTTTCTTTGCCACTCAGTTCTCCTGTTAGTCATATGTGTATTTTGTTTGTATTTTCCTTCTGTTCTTGAGGCAGCTTTTTCTCAGAGTCCACGATCAAATTTTCAGTGTAATGCTCCTTTACTTTTGTCTAGACATTCTGATTTAACCCTTTCTGTAGTAGCTATGTTTCTTCATCCTTAAGTTTGGTGTCTATGATGTTTGCGTGGTTTCGGTAGTACTGATGTGTGTCTCTGTCTGGGATGTCGACTGAATCTGCATCCCCAAAAGTGTCTTTAGTTCATTATTTTCTCTTTTTTATAATTATTGTATTGCGTTTCAGGTGTATTCTTCAACTTTGTCAGGTATATAACAGCGAAGTGTGTTGTCAGCACGATGTTAGCTAAGCGCAAGTGTATTTCATACAATACGTATTCAAGTTCGCGTTTGTTGTGTGCACAAACTTCTAATTTCGATGGCAAGCTCACAGTGAGGTAATGACTTTGCTTTTAGAACTGCGTGTGAACTATATATGACTGTTAAATTTACTGTATTTATTAAACATTGATGTGTTGAATCGTCAGATGAAGCCTGACGTTGATACTTTGATATTTCAGTTCAAGGCCTCCTGGAAATGCCTAACTGAGCTTCAAATACATCTACATCTACTTAGATACTCTGCAAATCACATTTAAGTGCCTGGCAGAGGGTTCATAGAACGGCCTTCACAATTCTCTCTTATTCCAATCTCGTATAGCGTGCGGAAATAACGAACGCCTATATCATTCCGTACGAGCTCTGATTTGCCTTATTTTGTCGTGGTGATCGTTTCTCCCTATGTAGGTCAGTGTCAATAAAATATTTTCGCATTCAGAGGAGAAAGTAGGTGATTGGAATTTCGTGAGAAGATTCCGCCGCAACGAAAAACGCCTTTCTTTTAAAGATGTCCAGCCCAAATCCTGCATCATTTCAGTAACAATCTCTCCCATATTTCGCGATAATAGAAAACGTTCTGCCCTTTTCTGAACTTTTTCGATGTACTCCATGAGTCCTATGTGGTAAGAATCCCACACATTGCAGCAGTATTGTAAAAGAGAACGGACAGGTGTGGTGTAGGCAGTCTACTTAGTACATCTGTTACATTTTCTAAGTGTCCTGCCAATAAAACGCAGTCTTTCGTGAGCGTTACCCACAACATTTTCTATGTGTTCCTTCCAAATTAAGTTGTTCATAATTGTAATTCCTAGGTATTTAGTTGAATTTACGGCCTTTAGATTTGACTTATTTATCGTGTAACCGAAGTTTAAGGGATTTCTTTTAGCACTCATGTGGATGACCTCATACTTGGCGTTATTAAGGGTCAATTTTCGCATTATTCAGATATCTTTCCTAAATCGTTCTGCACTTTGATTTGATCTTATGATGACTTTGTAAGTCGATAAACGACAGTGTCATCTGCAAACAACCTAAGACGTCTGCACAGTTTGTCTCCCAAATCGTGTGTATATATAAGGGACAGTAAAGGGCCTATAACACTACCCTGGGGAACGCCAGAAATCACTTCTGTTTTACTCGATGACTTTCCATCAGTTACTACGAACTGTGACCTCTCAGCCAGGAAGTCACAAATCCAGTCACATAACTGACACGATATTCCACAATAACGCCATTTTACTATAAACCGCTTGCGTGGTACACTGTCAAAAGAGTTTTGGAAATCCAGAAATACGGAATCGATCTAAAATCTCTTGTCAATAGCACTCAACACTTTATGAGAATAAAGAGGTAGTTGTGTTTCAAAAATGGCTCTGAGCACTAGGGGACTTAACATCTGAGGTCATCAGTCCCCAAGAACTTAGAACTACTTAAACCGAACTAACCTAATGAGGTCATCAGTCCCCAAGAACTTAGAACTACTTAAACCGAACTAACCTAAGGACGTCACACACATCCATGCCCAAGGCAGGATTCGAACCTGCGACCGTAGCGGTCGCGTGGTTCCAGATTGAAGTGCCTAGAACCGCTCGGCCACATCGGCCGGCTAGTTGTGTTTCACAAGAAAGATGTTTTCTAAACCCATGTTGACTGTGTGTCAATAGACCGTTTTCTTCGAGGTAATTCACAATGTTCGAACACAATATATGTTCCAGAATCCTGTTGCATATCGACGTTGATGATATGGACTTTAATTAAATGGATTACTCCTACTATCTTTCTTGAATATTGGTGTGACCAGTGCAGCTTTTGAGTCTTTGGGTACGGATCTTTCGTCGAGCGAACGGTTGTATATGATTGTCAAGTATGGAGCTACTGCATCAGCATCCTCTGAAAGGAACCTAATTCGTATACAGTGTGGACCAGAAGACTTGCTTTTATTGAGTGATTTAAGTTGCTTCACTACTCCGGGGAACATTTACTTCTACGTTATTCATGTTGGCAACTGTTCTTGATTCGAATTCTGGAATATTTACTTCGTCTTCTTCTGTGAAGGCATTTCAGAAGGCTGTGTAACTCTGCTTTGGCAGCACTGTTTTCGTTAGTATCTCCATTGCTATCGAACAGAGAAGGCATTGATTGTTTCTTGCCACTAAAATACTTCACATACTGCCAGAATCTCTTTGCTTTTTCAGCCAGGCTTCGAGACAAAGTTTCGTTGTGAAAACTGTTATAAGCATCTCGCATTGAAGACCCGCTAAATTTCGAGCTTCTGTAAAAGATCGCCAATCTTAGGGATTTTGCGTCTCTTTAAATTTGGTATGTTTGTTTCGTTGGTTCTGCAACAGTGTTCTGACCTGTTTTGTGTACCAAGTAGGATCAGCTCCGTCGTTTGTTAATTTATTTGGTATGAAACTCTGAATTACTGCCGATTCTATTTCTCTGAATTAAAGCCATATCTGGTCTACACTCATATCATTAGATTGGAAGGAGTGGATATTGTGTCTCAGGAAGGCGTCAAGTGAATTTTGGTCGGCTTTTTTCAGTAGGTGTATTTTTAGTTTATTTTTGAGGATTTGGGGGTTACAATATTCAATTTCGCTACGAGAACCCTATTTTCACGAATCCCTGTATCCGTTTTGATGCTCGTCATTAACTAAGGATTATTTGTTTCTAAGAGGTCAAGTGTTTACTTTTCGCATGGGCTCATGAACTAACTGCTCGAAATAGTTTTCAGAAAACGCGTACCTCCGGAATTAAACGTGTATTTTTGCCAACATATCGAGGGCAAATTAAAGTCACCACCAACTATAATCGTATGAGTCAGGTACGTTTTTTAAATCAAACTGAAGTTTGCTTTGAACCTTTCTTCAACTGTATCATCTGCATTGCGAGGTCGGTAAAAGGATCTAAGTATTGTTTTATTCCGGTTTCCAACAATGACCTCTGCCCATACTAACTGACAGGAAATATGTACTGCAATTTTGCTACAAGATAAACTACTTCTGACAGCAACAAACACGCCACCGCCAACCGTGTATAGCCTATCGTTGCGGAACAACGTTAGGTTCTTCGCAAAAATTTCTTCTGAGCTTATCTCCGGCCTTAGTCAGCTTTCAGTGCCTATAACGATTTGAGCATCAGTGCTTTCTATTAGCGCTTGAAGCTCTGGTACTTTCTCAACACAGCTACGACAGTTTACAACTGTTATACCTATGGTTCCTGTATCTACGTTCTTTCTGTGTTCGGCCTGCACCCTTTGTGGCTGAAGCCCCATGTTGTCGTCCTTCCTTGACGGCCACTTTTTTTGTACAGTCGGAGTATTACAAGATTTGTATGTTGTACCGTCTTTTGAAACTTTAATAAAACTCTTATTAACCCAAACACATTTTTCTTTATTTTAAAATATCTTCAGTGATCACTGTGGCAATACCATTTTATTACAGTTTTGTTTGTTAGGATCATGAAGAGTTCGCATGATTTCACTTACAGTATTAAAGTATCATCGTTATTCAATTTTTTTTGTTTGCGACATGATTTTTCACGTTCCTCTGCACAAAACGATAAATTATAACACATAGCGCTTTCCTAACGCTAAATACAATCTAACACAAAGAGAAACGACGCAGCATGCGAGAATTATCCGACTAGGAGGGAAAGTTGTTGATGCGATGTACATGTGCAGACAAACAATTGATTACATTTTCAGAAAAATTGGGTGATTTATTCAAGATAAAGAGCTTCACAAATTGAGCTAGTCGGTAATGCGTAGGCCTACCTCCGGCTCTTGTGCAAGCAATTATTCGGATCGGCATTGATTATAAGTGTTATTGGATGCCTTCCTGAGGGAAGTCGTACCATATTCTGTTCAATTGGCGCATTAGATTGTCAAAATCCCGAGCTGGTTGGCGGGCCCGGCCCATAATTTTCCAAACGTTCTCAACTGGGGAGAGATTTGGTGACCCTGTTTGTGAAGGTAGGGTTTGGTAAGCACGAAGACAAGCAGTAGAAACGCTCTCTGTGTACGGGCGCGCATTGTCTTCGTGAAACGTAAGACCAGGATGGCTTGCCATGAAGGGAAAGTGGATGGAGCGTAGAATGTCGTCGACGTACTGCTGTAAGCAAGTTTGCCGCGGATAACGACCAAGGGGATCCTCCTATGAGCAGAAACGGCATGCCAGAGCATCAATTCTGGTTGTCGAGGCGTATTGCGGGCGACAGTGAAGCTGGTATACTACCACTTACTGGGTCATCTACGGACACGTCTTGACTGGTCCTCGGGGCTCAGTTCGCAGCGGAACTCATCGTTGAAGAGAATTCTACACCAGACAATGTGATTGTAGGCCGAAAAAAAACACAACACCTCACAAATCCAGAGACCCACAACATCCACTGCAAACACATACACAAACACCACTACGAACAAGGACATAACATAGACACTCAACAGACGAGCTGGTGCACACAGATATAAGTTTATGAACTGGCACACAGAACAGGGAAAATTCTCAAGAAATAAGGAATAAAAACAGCGTACCACAGCAATGAATCATTATAGAAATGTGTAAAGAAATGGTTCAAATGGCTCTAAGCACTAATGGACAACATCTGAGGTCATCTGTCCCCTAGACTTAGAACTATTGAAACCTAACTAACCTAAGGACATCACACACATCCATGACCGAGGCAGGTTTTAAACCTGCGACCGTAGCAGCAGCGCATTTCCGCACTGAAGCACCTAAAACCGCTCGGCCACAGCAGCCGGCTTGGGTAAAGGAGGAAGATGATACTGACGTATGGGGTGGTCAGACACAGTCTGAAGAGCTTGTAAGGGTATTGCAGGATAGGCTGTGCTAATAAATAATTGTAAGGGGGGGGGGGGGTTGGGAGGGTAACAAACGGGGTATCTGACCCGGACGGCAATTTGAGTAGGCGCCAAATTCATATCAAGAAAAAAACTATGTTTCACATAGCGCCTTGCATATAACGCAAGTTGGTCAATCGATTTATTCATATGATTTTGAAACTTGATTTTTGAATTGGTACGTAGTGTACTTGATGCCTCTGCCATGGGAATACCCGTCGCATCAAGAAATAAAAAGCTTTTCCGCAGACAGAACGGGACGGGACCATACAAGCTGAGCCGAGTGAATCCAAACGGGTGAGTACCAATCGCTGTTTTTTACGTGGTTGATTGAGTGTGTGAGTGACAAGCGTTGTTATAATTACTTGCGAAATTCACAGATTCAGACTACCAGAGTAGAAATGAACGACTAACAGGATCAACAGGTAAGAAAGATTACATATAATTTTCTCGGTGTATCGAAGAAAATGAAATTATGACAGAAAATTTTTGCAGGATCGTTACACTACCAAGGGCCAGTTGTACAGCTTCCTGTTAGGAAAGTTCTATTCACGGAATGGCGCGAAAAACGCGTTGTAGATATATGTATTAACTGCTAAACGGAGAATAAACGCGAGATAACCAAACTGGTGATTCTGGCAGTTTTAGTGAAGTTAACCGAAGAATAAATTGTAACACTTCTAATCTTACCCTCCCACCCATCACTATTAAAATTCTCATTCTTTGCACAAAATTTGAAAGCTTTGAGAGGCGTAAGATATGCAAAAGTATTACTTTTTACTTATCTTCATTATGTCGTTGTTGCTGTCGATGGCTCAAAGTCTTGTCTAGGGGTACATTATTGCAGCTGAAATTTCGATTTTGTGGGTTCTTGATGACTAAGGGAAGGACTCATGGAATCTGCTAAAGAAGTACTAGGAATGAGAGTATCCCAGAACACCAGGAAAAAATGGATAACAGAAAACATGTTGAAGAAGATGGAAAAGCGGAAAAAGTGGAAAAATGTAGGAACTGAAGAAGGCAAAAAGAAGTACAGGAAACTGAATACTGAATTAAGGAAAGAAACAGAAGAAGCAAGGGAAAAATGGATGAAACAGACATGCGACGAAATAGAGAAAATGGAGAAAGAGGGAAAGTATGAAATGCTGTATAGACTGTCTAGTGAGACAGTTTTTGAACGTAAAAGAAAGAGAAATAACCTGGAAATAGAAAGAGCGGATGGTACTCTAGCAGAAGAACCATAGGAGGTTTTGAACAGATCTACATCTACATCTACATACAGTACATACTCCGCAATCCACCATACGGTGCGTGGCGGAGAGCAAGAATATATTGAATGTCTGTATAAGGGAGATGAAATGCAAAGCGAAATTAAGGTTGAAGAGGAGCAATATGTGCCGGAAGATGTAAAGGGATTCTCCATCTTGGTAGAAGAAGCAGAAAAGACGCTGAAGGAGATAAAGAATAGGAAGGCATGTGGAATTGATCATTTGCCAGCAGAACTGTTGAAGAGTCTGGGAAACATGGGCAGAAAAGAAATAGTCTACCTTAGTAACGAGATATATGACAAAGGGGAATGGCTTGAGGACTCCCTTGCAACAGTTATGATACCAATAGAGAAAAAGAGAAACACTAAAAAATGTGAAGAGCACCGGACCATCAGAGGAAAAGGAACAAGAGATGCTATTGGCCTGTTAAGAACTATAAGGGAAAGGTATATGGCAAAAGGTAGAAAAATCTTTGCTGTTTTTATACATTTAGAAAAGGCTTTTGACAAAGTTTAGTGGAAGAAGCTGATGGATATGTTGAAGAGGAAAGGAGTAGATTGGAAAGAGAGGCGACTGATACAGACTCTATATTTACACCAGAAAGTAAGGATAAGGATTGGAAATTAAATGTCAGAAGGAAGCAGCGTTGGACGAGGTGTTATACAAGGTTGTTGCCATTCCCCACTGTTGTTTAACGTATACCTTGAAGAGATTATTACGAAAGACTTAGATGGGAAAAGAGGAATATGTATTGGTGGAAAAAGAACAGAATGTATAAGATTTGCTGATGACATGGTATTAGTGGCAGAAAGTGAGCGGACAGTGAATAACATGCTGAAAGATCAGAATGAAACTTGTGTGGAATATGGGATGCAAATAAACACAGCAAAAACACATAGTATGGTCATCAGTACAAGACGCACACTGTCTAATATTAAAACAGGACAATCTACCATTGGCCAAGTAAGTTCATTTAAATATCTTGGAAGCACAATAACTGAAGACTTGAGAAGTCACCCGGACGTGAAAACTCGAAATGCCATAGCGAAGGAGGCATTCGACAGAAAGAGGACATTCTTATATGGCAAATTAGATAATGGACTAATGAAAAGACTTGGCAAATGTTATGTCTGGAGTGTGGCACTGTATGGGACAGAAACATGGACGCTGAGACGAGAGGATGAAAAAATGTTAGAAGCATTTGAGATGTGGATGTGGAGGAGAATGGAGAGTATAAGCTGGATGGATAGAGGGAGTAATGAAAGAGTATTGGAAAGGGTTGGTGAGAGAAAATGTCTGCTGAAGGTTGTAAGAGAAAGGGAGTGCAGATGCTTTGGAAGGATTTGTTTGTGCGAGAAGACTGAGAGGAAGAAGGAGATACAAGATGATAGGCGACATAAAGGGAAGAGGAAACTATGCAGGCCTGAAGAGGATGGCAGAAGACCCGACAGCCTGGAGAACTACCATGTGAAAACCTGCCTTTTGGGAAAACACTGATGATGATGATGATGATGGCTAAATAAATGATGAAGATTTGCCTGTGTTATTCTTGAAGTTTGTTCTTTGTTACATCTTTCACCATCACACCCTATTTACATTTTCCACATTAAAAAGAAACAGTAATTACATAGTTGGTGACAAACTTAGAAAACGTCTACTTCCAACGGAGGCATGCCAACCACTACTTAAATTTTGCGGTACTCACATTATACCAAGGAGTTTAAAAAGCAAAAGAGTTTACAAACTTTCTTTACCAAAGAAGAATCTTCACCAAATTATAACATTATTTTGTAAATAAATCCAGAAATAAATTTAATAATTAGTGTTAGATTGTACAATTAATAATATGAATTATAATTATACCAGAAATTTCGTAATTTCAAATATTTTTGAAAGAAGAGCAATTTAAACTGTTAGTACATATCCATTGTAACACATTAATTTCTTTTTTATAAATTTTAGCCTGTAATATAATACATCGTATACAAAATCTTATGAATTCTTTGAATGAAACAGCACAGATAATTTTATTAACCTATGCAAGAATCGATAGTATACAATGTATCGGTTATCTCTATAAGAAAAAGGGTAAGTTTATAGGAGGGTGATTCATTATACACTCACAGGAATACTTACAGTATTACTGATGATAAGATTGATTTTTAGGAAGAATAAGTAGAAGAAACGGGGACATGACACAAATAGTACGGAAGAATATGACAATTCGAAATTTATATAAAAATTTCGTACTACTACTACTACTACTACTACTACTTTTTAGTCTCATGCTTGAGAAACTGGAGCATATGAAATAAATGTGAAACTACTTCCTAACATAAAACATTTTTTGCAATTGGCTTAATAGGCATTTGATGTCGGTACTTCGTGAATTATATTCTGTCGTGTTATTTATGTAAATGAGGTACATAAAAAAGGATCATTTGTGCCAAAATAGTCTCGTTTATTTGGCGTGTGCTATAATTGCTACAATTTTAGAAAGGCCTATTTCATTTTATCTAGCATTCAGTTACAAAATAGGCGTAATTAAATCGAGAAACCACACCACTCTTGGGCACTACTCGTATGAAGAGCTTTTTCAGTACTAGACAACGACATCTTGATTTCAATAATGGTTCAAATAGCTCTAAGCACTATGGAGCTTAACATCTGAGGTCATCAGTTCCCTAGACGTAGAACTAATTAAATATAACTAACCTAAGAACATCCCACACACCCATGCCCGAGGTAGGATTCGAACCAGCGACCGTAGCAGCAGCGCGGTTCCTGACTTAAGCACCTAGAATCGCTCGCCCAAAGCGGCCGGCCATTTTGATTTTTCATGTAGCAAAACGCTTGACGAACTTTGATGAGGTAATAGATTCTTTCGCAGAAAGGAAATTACGCCTTGTAAACATGTAGCAAGGTTAGAGAGAAAAATTTACTAGAACCTAAGGATGGAAGAAATCTCTGCTGTCTTAACTGTCTCTTGTCTTTACTGGTTTTATATTTCCTATATTTGATTTTGTGTCACACAAATAGAAAGTTATTAGCTAATAGGCAATAAAGATAGCACATTTTCTGAAGAGCTATTATTCTCCCAGTCACAAATAATCCTACTCATTATTAATTGTGAGATTTTGAAGGGGGGGGGGGGGGGGGGCAGGACGTCGTACAGGTTGAGTGTGGGTGTAGGAGAGCCACCATAGAAGATTTTAATTTTCACTGTCCAGAATGTAGGTTCATGGCTTCCACTACAAGATATTCACATTTGAATTCCACAGACCGAAATACAGTGACGTGTGATACAAAAATGCTGCGTGAAGAGGCGTGGCACTGCACTTTGGCACCAGTAAGACCAAATAATATATCTTACTTTTCCTCGAACATGTGGGTTTTATATATAAAACTGTTCAGGAAGATGTGCGCTACAAACTGAACTTATTTTAGAAAAATACTTTTTTTTTTAATTTTGACGTTCTACCACAAACGCTCGAGTGTGAGAGGGAGGAGGCACCACTGTCTAGTTTTTTCCCCGGTTGCAAATATGGTAGATCCGGGCTGACCACACTGCCTAGCCACTGGCTTGGTCTTAGTCCTTACTACTGTCCCATTTACAGTTTCTGTATTGCTGTCTTGTTCAGTTTCAGGATACCAAACGAAGAAAACATAGGTGAGATCGTCTCTGGCAGACCGCTTGAATTTGTGCGGACAACGGCCTGATTGCCTTATTCCAGTGCTAATTAAGTCGGAAACGGCGTAACGTACCGAAAGTTTTTCTCAACAATTATCTCTCAGAACAACCTACCCTGCACCCTTTTACAAGCTTTCCCAACAGTTTGTCTTTACCCTGTATAACAAAATCTGGCACTGTATTAAGTAAGAAGCTCTATATTTAAGGCGTACTAGCAGAATATTTGAAATAAGGTATAAAGAACATAGCAGAAAATGAGAAAGTGGCACTACCCGTTCAACAAATGCAGAAAACCTCCCACAAGAAAACCACCACCCTACTTCAATAGTAACAGACATTAAAATAGTCAGATTCAGGGACATGGAACATCTCCTGACCCTACAAAAGAACATCCAAATCGAAGAAACACAAAATAAATGACCAAACAATCAATAGTAACCAAACCTTATTTAAACCAACAAAGAACAACTACCCGAAATGCCACAAGAATAGATTCACATAAACAAAGTAACACACCTACCCTAGATCATACACCACTGTACCATAGTAAAGCAATAATTTATGCACACAAAAGTTGCGACGTATTAGCTCTTAACACACTCTCTCTCTCTCTCTCTCTCTCTCTCTCTCTCTCACACACACACACACACACACACACACACATACTCACACACACACACACACACACACTCACACACACACACAAACACAACAAACAAGGTCATACCATTCCCTTAATAAAATTTGTATAAACACACGCTAACACACAGTCGGAAAATATAAACATGCATGGAACAGTAGCAGATGCTCCTGATATTGTCAAAACAAAAGATAAAAAGCGCATCTTACTATATTAAAACAAAGTAAAGGGAATGGCCAGATAGCAGTGGAGCTTCACAACAAAGGAACGTGATTGTATTTAGTGTTAGTGAAAGTGCTGTGTGCTAAAATATACCACATGTGTGTAGAAGGAAGTGAATAATGTCGTAAGAAACGGAAAAAAACGGTGAGTAACGATGATGATTTAACACTTTTTATAGTAGTATGAGAAAGGATGACAACTGTTCATGAACCTACGTAAGTGACAGCATAAGAACTTTTCATGACCCTACTAAACAAAATTATAAGAGAAGCTATATTGTGACAGTGACCACTGAAGACGCTGTAAAATAAAACGAAACGCGTTTGGTCGTATTAAGACGTTTATTAGAGTTGCAAAAGGCGGCATAACTTATACAACTTTTAAGGTATACTACGAAAACATATATTTTTGTGGTCCTGACTAGCTCGTGACGATTATGAAACCCTTCGTAGACGTGTGTTCCTACACAAAAAATCTGATCACTAATGTAGAGTTTATTGCCACCTTAATGCAGTTATGTCTGGAGACATTCCGAAATAACGGTGTTTCCTGACAATATGTGAAAGAGAACTGTAATGAGTAGCTTTCTTTCCTCATTGTTTACTCTTATAGCAGTCTCTCAGATTACGTGGGCAATAAATAAGAGAATAAAGCAATAATGCAATTGCCGCTCTTCTCACGTATCTCTAATTTACAGCTGTCGACAGAAGGAGAGAGGTTTCTCACGTAATTGATCCAGCGTAATTTCCCTCCTGATTCGGAGGCTGGAGTTACCTGTAATAACGCTTCGCTTTTAATTTCCCAAAAGAATTGTCCTCCAATGTATAAATGCTATGTTGTAGAGGGTTGCTATTAATTCTCATAAAAATTAAATTAGTTTTTATTCCCTCCCTGATGGCCTGACCGAAAACTGTTTATATTAAAACCCGTAAAGCGAGATGAAAGATAATGCATTCATTTGTTTCCTAAAACTGATGACTATTTGTTTGAAGAAATTAGAAATACTGTGGATGAGTATAAAGTGACACGAATTTGGGCAAACGGTCAGGTCTAGTTTAGCATTCATGAATCATTCTGTAGTAGGGTGATATGTTTATTGTGAGCGAAGAATAGTAGAATCGTAGCTACGGGTTATTTTGCAAGTGCCAATCTGTTGTGTCCATGTGTCTCTAGTACTACAGTTCCTGGACAGGGGTGCCTTTATAACTGCAGTAAGGGAAGCTGGATAATAGTCACCTTTACAGCCTGTAAGTCTGAACAACCAATATTGCTCTCGCGGTAATAAAACAGAACGACAGATGATATTTGCACCATTATCTTTTGTGGTAGACATAACAAAGTGCTGAACATCTGAACAATAATATTCACGTCTCTACATTCACAAAACTAAAAGAAACTTTTTCATTGCGTCGCAACTAATATTTTATATTCACGTTGTTGGTAATATACCGGGTGGTCAAAAAGTCAGTATAAATTTGAAAACTTAATAAACCACGGTTGGTTGGTTTGGGGAAGGAGACCAGACATCGTGGTCATCGGTCTCATCGGATTAGGGAAGGATGGGGAAGGAAGTCGGCCGTGCCCTTTCAGAGGAACCATCCCGGCATTTGTCTAGAGTGATTTAGGGAAATCACGGAAAACCTAAATCAGGATAGCCGGACGCGGGATTGAACCGTCGACCTCCCGAATGCGAGTACAGTGTCTAACCACTGCGCCACCTTGCTCGGTTAATAAACCACGGAATAATGTAGATAGAGAGGTAAAAATTGACACACATGTTTGGAATGACATGGGGTTTTATTAGAACAAAAAAAAACAAAGGTCACAAAATGTCCGACAGATCTCTCGCACGCGTCGTTTGGTGGTGATCGTGTGCTCAGCCGCCACTTTCGTCATGCTTGGCCTCCCAGGTCCCCAGACCTCAGTCCGTGCGATTATTGGCTTTGGGGTTTCCTGAAATCGCAAGTGTATCGTGATCGACCGACATCTCTAGGGTTGCTGAAAGACAACATCCGACGCCAATGCCCCACTATAACTGCGGACAGGCTTTACAGTGCTGTTCACAACATTATTCCTCGGCTACAGTTATTGTTGAGGAATGATGGTGAACATATTGAGCTTTTCCTGTAAAGAACATCATCTTTGCTTTGTCTTACTTTGTTATGCTAATTATTGCTATTCTGATCAGATAAAGTGCCATCTGTCGGACTTTTTTGAACTTTTTTATTTTTTTGGTTCTAATCAAACGCCATTCATTTCAAGCATGTGTGTCAATTTCTACCTCTCCATCTACATTATTCCGTGATTTATTCATTTTTCAAATTTACCATGAACCATGGACCTTGCCGTTGGTGGGGAGGCTTGCGTGCCTCAGCGATACAGACAGGCGTACCGTAGGTGCAACCACAACGGAGGGGTATCTGCTGAGAGGCCAGACAAACGAGTGGTTCCTGATGAGGGGCAGCAGCCTTTTCAGTAGTTACAGGGGCAACAGTCTGGATGATTGACTGATCTGGCCTTGTAACACTAACCAAAATGGCCTTGCTGTTCTAGTACTGCGAACGGCTGAATGCAAGGGGAAACTACAGCCGTAATTTTTCCCGAGGGCATGCAGCTTTACTGTATGATTAAATGATGATGACGTCCTCTTGGGTAAAATATTCCGGAGGTAAAATAGTCCCCCATTCGGATCTCCGAGCGGGGACTACTCAAGAGGATGTCATTATCAGGAGAGAGAAAACTGGCGTTCTACGGATCGGAGCGTGGAATGTCAGATCCCTTAATCGGGCAGGTAGGTTAGAAAATTTAAAAAGGGAAATGGATAGGTTAAAGGTGGCAGGAGGAACAAGACTTCGGGTCAGGTGTATACAGGGTTATAAATACAAAATCAAATAAGGGTAATGCAGATGTAGGTTTAATAATGAATAAAAAAATAGGAGTACAGGTAAGCTACTACAAACAGCATAGTGAACGCATTATGGTGGCCAAGATAGATACGAAGCCCACGCCTACTACAGTAGTACAGGTTTATATGCCAACTAGCTCTGCAGATGACGAATAAATTGATGAAATGTATGATGAGATAAAAGAAATTATTCAGGTAGTGAAGGGAGACGAAAATTTAATAGTCATGGGTGACTGGAATTCGTCAGTAGGGAAAGAGAGAGAAGGAAACATAGTAGGTGAATATGGATTGGGACTAAGAAATGAAAGAGGAAGCCGCCTGGTAGAATGTTGCGCAGAGCATAATTTAATCATAGCTAACACTTGGTTCAAGAATCATGAAAGAAGGTTGTATACATGGAAGAACCCTGGAGATCAGATAGATTATATAATGGTAAGACAGATATTTAGGAACCAGGTTTTAAATTGTAAGACATTTCCAAGGGTAGATGTGGACTCTGACCACAATCTATTGGTTATGCACTGTAGACTAAAACTGAAGAAACTGCAAAAGGGTAGAAATTTAAGGAGATGGGACCTGGATAAACTGACTAAACCAGAGGTTGTACAGAACTTCAGGGAGAGCATAAAGGAACAATTGACAGTAATGGGGGAAAGGAATTCAGTAGAAGAAGAATGGGTAGAGGGCTAGTAGAAACCCTTGGATAACAGAAGAAATATTGAATTTAATTGATGAAAGGAGAAAATATAAAAATGCAGTAAATGAAGCAGGCAAAAAGATCGACAGGAAGAGCAAATAGGCTAAGCAGGGATGGCTAGAGGACAAATATAAGGATGTAGAGGCTTATCTCACTAGGGGTAAGATAGATACTGCTTACAGGAAAATTAAAGAGACCTTTGGATAAAGGAGAACCACCTGCATGAATATCAAGAGCTTTGATGGAAACCCAGTTCTAAGCAAAGAAGGGAAAGCAGAAAGGTGGAAGGAGTATATAGAGGGTGTATACAAGGGCGACGTACTTGAGGACGATATTATGGAAATGGAAGAGGATGTAGATGAAGATGAAATGGGAGATATGATACTGCGTAAAGAGCATGACAGAGACCTGAGTCGAAACAAGGCCCCGGGATTAGACAACATTCCATTAGAACTACTGACTGCCTTGGGAGAGCCAGTCCTGACAAAACTCTACCATCTGGTGAGCAAGATGTATGAGACAGGCGAAATACCCTCAGACTTCAAGAAGAATATAATCATTCCAATCCCAAAGAAAGCAGCTGTTGGCAGATGTGAAAATTACCGAACTATCAGTTTAATAAGTCACAGCTGCTAAATACTAACGCAAATTCTCTACAGACGAATGGAAAAACTGATAGAAGCCGACCTTGGGGAAGATCAGTTTGGATTCCGTAGAAATGTTGGAACACGTGAGGTAATACTGACCCTACGGCTTATCTTAGAAGAAAGGTTAAGGAAAGGCAAACCTACGTTTCTAGCATTTGTAGACTTGGAGAAAGCTTTTGACAATGTTGACTGGAATACTCTCTTTCAAATTCTGAAGGTGGCAGGGGTAAAATACAGGTAGCGAAAGGCTATTTACAATTTGTACAGAAACCACATGGCAGTTATAAGAGTCGAGGGGTAAGAAAGGGAAGCAGTGGTTGGGAAGGGAGTGAGACAGGGTTGTAGCCTATCCCCGATGTTATTCAATCTGTATATTGTGCAAGCAATAAAGGAAACAAAAGAAAAGTTCGGAGTAGGTATTAAAATTCATGGAGAAGAAATAAAAACTTTGAGGTTCGCCGATGACATTGTAATTCTGTCAGAGACAGCAAAGGACTTGGAAGAGCAGCTGAATGGAATGGACAGTGTCTTGAAAGGAGGGTACAAGATGAACATCAACAAAAGCAAAACGAGGATAATGGAATGTAGTCGAATTAGGTCGGGTGATGCTGAGGGAATTAGATTAGGAAATGAGACACTTAAAGTAGTAAAGGAGTTTTGCTGTTTAGGGAGCAAAATTACTGACGATGGTCGAAGTAGAGAGGATATAAAATGTAGACTGGCAATGGCAAGGAAAGCGTTTCTGAAGAAGAAAAATTTGTTAAGATTTAAGTGTCAGGAAGTCGTTTCTGAAAGTATTTGTATGGAGTGTAGCCATGTATGGAAGTGAAATGTGGACGATAAATAGTTTAGACAAGAAGAGAATAGAAGCTTTCGAAATGTCGTGCTACTGAAGAATGCTGAAGATTAGATCACATAACTAATGAGGAGGTATTGAATAGAATTGGGGAGAAGAGGAGCTTGTGGCACAACTTGACTATAAGAAGGGATCGGTTGGTAGGACATGTTCTGTGACATCGAGGGATCACCAATTTAGTATTGGAGGGCAGCGTGGAGGGTAAAAATCGTATAGGGAGACCAAGAGATGAATACACTAAGCAGATTCAGAAGGATGTAGGCTGCAGTAGGTACTGGGAGATGAAGAAGCTTGCACAGGATAGAGTAGCATTGAGAGCTGCATCAAACCAGTCTCAGGACTGAAGACCACAACAACAACAACCGACTTTTTGATCACCAGGTATATATCAAGGTAGTAATGTCCGTCTATGAATATTACACCGGTTATGAACTGTACTTTTAACCTGTTACTAAAGAAGCTATTTCTTCATCCTCCGTGATATTCTTAAATTTGCTTACAATATTTTGACCCTAAAGAGTTTGGAAAAAAATCTTGTTCTCTAAGGACCCATGTAACCAGCAAGTGCTATTTTGACATAAAGGCGTTGATCAATAATTTAACATATCTGGAAAGCACACACATTTGCAGGGTTCATTATTTTTATTTAATCTTGTGTACATCTCCTACATGACATTTCCTATTGGAGCACAAGGACACGTTCGTGATAAATTAGTCTTTGAATGTGTTCACCGGTTTTGTTTATACAGTATACCTCTCAGTGAGCAGCATAGTCCACAGTCTATAGACAGTCACGAACTAATTCGCCATGGCAAAGTTTATTGAGTAATACGGGCAGTCAAACTCATTTCTCATCTAAATATTACTCTTTCACGTGACACTGTCACTGAAATGAATTCCATGGAGTTTTATTCGGAAAGTAGAGACTTTTGCTTTTCTGTGCTCTAATGTTTTATTTAATCAGTGTCAAATTATTTAACTATAATGTAACTTTGACTAAAGCCTTGGAAAATTAATAATGTAGAAAAGTATTAATTGCTCCAGCTACAGGAACCTAAGTAACTTACGTTACAAACATTCATTATTCATGAAATCTGTTTGCATCACAGCTTTTACTTCGATTGAGTTTTACGCATCACTTCTACAAAATAACGTATTCCCACCCCCAAGAGATAAAACCATAATACGCACGTTATATTAATGAAATTCTCAGGATAGTTACTAGGGTTTTTATAAATGTTACACAAAGTTAGGTGGAATATTGGCAGGTGGACTGCTTAAGTGCATGTTGTTAGGCTCGGCGCGTGACAGAGAGCTGATGACTTGCAGTAGCACGCATCCATCGATAGCATGGAATTCTTTTCTTTCATTACTGCTGTACAAAACACTCATATCCAGCGTTAAAATGGCCACACGGACTAAGCACTAAATTTATTCTCGAAAGTCATTCTTCTGTTACGGCAACATGTATTTTCTCCAATACCTGCGAATGTCCTTTCCTAGTCTCTGGATCCGGAAATCACCTCTACTTCTGCAACTGCCTGCTTTCACATCACCCAAATCATACTCATTGGGTTCAAATCTGATCGATCTCTCTCCCAACATATAACAGAGGCTGGTGCGCCGTTCACAACCTCTGGCTCCTAGCATCAAACAGGTCCTGGCTGCTGAGGCAGTCATCTGGTCTATCACTTTCAACGGCCTCTCGTATGCATCTACTGTCTGGCCCTTGCATCCGAACAGTTTTAACGTTCCATCTATGATGAAGCAATCAGATTTAGAGCAATAGATAGAACGGCTGATAGATCGAAAAAGAAATCCGGTTTGTCCTTTTTAAACGAACCTTCGTGGTATTTGCCTTAAACGATGTAGGGAAACTTCGCAAAATCTAAATATGGACACTCATCCTGGATCGGAACAGCCATCCTCCAAAAAGCAAGTCCATTGTCATATCAGTACGCCACTTGTACACGTTTCAGTGTCGAGTTTTCGTGTTACATGTGGCGTGCGCGACTTGTACGTGAAGTTGATAGTAATTGGAATTCTCTTCAGGAAATACACATATAATCCAAGTAGAGAAGTCACTAATAATATTAGTTTTCAATTAGCATTTTGACTATGCCGTACGGGTTAGTTTTTGTAATTTATCATATTCATAGGAAATCGATTAGTTTCCTGGCTGTCATACTGAACGTATTTTAGTAGTGTTGGTCTTCGAGAACCAAATAGCTTTTTCCTGAGATAGACAGCAGGCCGTTGTAGCCGAGCGGTTCTAGGCGCTTCAGTCCGGAAACACGCTGCTGCTATGGTCGCAGGTTCGAAACCTGCCTCGGGCATGGATGGGTGTAAACTCATTATGTTAGTTCGGTTTAAGTAGTTCTAAATTCTAGGGGGCTGATGACCTCAGATGTTAAGTCCCCATAGTGCTCAGAGCCATTTGAACTTTTTTTTTTCGGTAGACCCCGTTGTGACAAGTGTCTGTGAATATTCTGCATATACACTCCTGGAAATGGAAAAAAGAACACATTGACACCGGTGTGTCAGACCCACCATACTTGCTCCGGACACTGCGAGAGGGCTGTACAAGCAATGATCACACGCACGGCACAGCGGACACACCAGGAACCGCGGTGTTGGCCGTCGAATGGCGCTAGCTGCGCAGCATTTGTGCACCGCCGCCGTCAGTGTCAGCCAGTTTGCCGTGGCATACGGAGCTCCATCGCAGTCTTTAACACTGGTAGCATGCCGCGACAGCATGGACGTGAACCGTATGTGCAGTTGACGGACTTTGAGCGAGGGCGTATAGTGGGCATGCGGGAGGCCGGGTGGACGTACCGCCGAATTGCTCAACACGTGGGGCGTGAGGTCTCCACAGTACATCGATGTTGTCGCCAGTGGTCGGCGGAAGGTGCACGTGCCCGTCGACCTGGGACCGGACCGCAGCGACGCACGGATGCACGCCAAGACCGTAGGATCCTACGCAATGCCGTAGGGGACCGCACCGCCACTTCCCAGCAAATTAGGGACACTGTTGCTCCTGGGGTATCGGCGAGGACCATTCGCAACCGTCTCCATGAAGCTGGGCTACGGTCCCTCACACCGTTAGGCCGTCTTCCGCTCACGCCCCAACATCGTGCAGCCCGCCTCCAGTGGTGTCGCGACAGGCGTGAATGGAGGGACGAATGGAGACGTGTCGTCTTCAGCGATGAGAGTCGCTTCTGCCTTGGTGCCAATGATGGTCGTATGCGTGTTTGGCGCCGTGCAGGTGAGCGCCACAATCAGGACTGCATACGACCGAGGCACACAGGGCCAACACCCGGCATCATGGTGTGGGGAGCGATCTCCTACACTGGCCGTACACCACTGGTGATCGTCGAGGGGACACTGAATAGTGCACGGTACATCCAAACCGTCATCGAACCCATCGTTCTACCATTCCTAGACCGGCAAGGGAACTTGCTGTTCCAACAGGACAATGCACGTCCGCATGTGTATCCCGTGCCACCCAACGTGCTCTAGAAGGTGTAAGTCAACTACCCTGGCCAGCAAGATCTCCGGATCTGTCCCCCATTGAGCATGTTTGGGACTGGATGAAGCGTCGTCTCACGCGGTCTGCACGTCCAGCACGAACGCTGGTCCAACTGAGGCGCCAGGTGGAAATGGCATGGCAAGCCGTTCCACAGGACTACATCCAGCATCTCTACGATCGTCTCCATGGGAGAATAGCAGCCTGCATTGCTGCGAAAGGTGGATATACACTGTACTAGTGCCGACATTGTGCATGCTCTGTTGCCTGTGTCTATGTGCCTGTGGTTCTGTCAGTGTGATCATGTGATGTATCTGACCCCAGGAATGTGTCAATGAAGTTTCCCCTTCCTGGGACAATGAATTCACGGTGTTCTTATTTCAATTTCCAGGAGTGTATGTGTGGTCCTGTGGGTACGCGTACAGGTATGCCAAGGTTTTAATATTGCCTTTTCAAGCCCAAATGTGACCCTAGTACGAATTCGATTACATTACATATCAGACTATGTACCACGGTAAGTTGCATGTTCCCACCTACAGAGGCTGTGGAAACACAGCCACTCATGTGCCAGAAGAAAGCTCACTATAGTAGCTGGTGTACGCCGATGCTTTGTTCCGCTATGGCGAGCCGTTAAACGCGTAGTGTACCTCTTTGTGACAAACGGAGTATGTTACTCTATTCAACCAACAAGAATGAGGTAAAATTCCGCTCAAACGTCGATCATTTATTAAGAAAAAGTAGCCTCCTGTTTTAGTGTATAATTGTTGAAGAAATCAAAAGAGAAGTTCTCTGTAAATCAATATAGAAGTTTTCTCTACTTCCAAAGTATCATGTCTAAGGCCACATGCCGACTTGGTTGCGTATATGAGTAGTAAGGACGTCAAATTCTGAATCTGCGAACTCCAATTGAAGACCGCTTCTTCAGGAAGGTTATTCGATTTTGTTAATATTTTTATTCATTTCAGGTGGTAGAACCACCACTGCGGGTTGCAACATATGGCTCTATTATACATTTTTTTGCGATAAGTTTCACCCGAACACTTGCGACATGTATAAACTATAATATAAGATTTTGTTAACGTTGTAGAATAATGAAATTTAGGCTTATTGTGATAAGCAAAGTGGAACTAATAACATATTATCGTACAATGAAATGAATATTAACCGCTAGTTACATAACGAATCGATTACCAGTTTTCACAATTGCATCCCTATGAAAAACGTAATTAAAACAAAAAAACAATGACTCATGTCTCTGCGAAATTTCCTCAAAATCTGGAGTCATGATAGTCCCCTCTTCTTGCATGTCTGTGATGGAGGGCGTTATTGTATTTTATTAGACTCGTGCATTTAGGCCTCACCTGGACTATGATCTAAGCCAGTTAGACGAGATTTTTCGGTTGTATGAGTGGGAGGAAATATGTACAGAAGACCATTTCCGAGGAACTTCCGCAAGATCACCGAAAGAGAGATTGCTCTGCTTCAACAATGAGCTCTTACGGATCAGTCTACTTTATCGTGACATATTAGCACCTGCTGCCAAGCCGGCCGTTGTGTCGGTGCGGTTCTAGGCGCTTCAGGCTGGAACCGCGTGACCGCTACGTTCGCAGGTTCGAATCCTGCCTCGGGCATGGATGTGTGTGATGTCCTTAGGTTAGTTAGGTTTAAGTAGTTCTAAGTTCTAGGGGACTGATGACCACAGATGTTAAGTCCCATAGTGCTCAGAGCCATTTGAACCATTTGAAGCTGCTGTCAACACGCATCAAGGCTTCAGTGCCTGTGGGCAACAGTTCCAAGTGTTTCGTGTGTTTCACATCGCCCGATGCTCTGTATCCTTGACTGAGATTGTGGTCTGAGTGAGTACTGTATACGACATTTTGTTGCGTCTTTCATCTATACAAGGTACAGTAATATTACGAATGCATAGGAAATCTTGTGGTTCTATGTGTTGCCGCTAAAGATACTGAGGTATGTTTAGCTACAGAACGTGTGAAGGCCTGGTGTGGTGTAGTAGACAGCCTCTTTGACCTAAGTACATCAGGTTAAATAAATAAAGAGGACACCATGAAAATGAACGTATGTTCAAGAGGGTAATGCGCCGCTTTAAACAGCCAGCCAGATAGACTGGCTTCTCATTCAAGACATACGATCAGGTTAACATCCGTAACTGATGAACATATTTACAGAATGAAAGTCCCCTTCAGTTGCTAGTAACTTTGTGAATTTATTTCACGACCGTTTTCGAAACGTAAAGCTTCATCTTCATATGCCACCATACAATTATGAAAATAAAATTTGTGGCGGACGGGCCAGTCAGTCACTGAGAACTACATCCACGTCAAACAAACGCATGGAAATGCAAGACTAGTGAACACAGCAGCCGCCTGGACACAACGACGCGGAATTGACTAGCCACAATTTTATGTTTTCATAATTATTTGGTGGCATCTGAAGATGAACCTTTAAGCATGGAAAGTGGTCGTAGAATAAATTTAGAAAATTAATAGCAACTGCAGGCATTTTTATTTTGTAAATGAGTTCTCTTTGTATTCAAGGACAAGAGATTCTATTGCCGGGTCTCTGGCTTGATAGGCTGCAGGCCTTTAAAAGAAACATCTAAGATCCCATGCGTACCCTTATCACCTTTTGTAGTCAGTGCAGAGTCAGTTCCGCATTGTTCAGTAGCATCGGCTCGAGTGTATGAATGTATCGTAATTGTTGTTTTACTGTGACATAGTAAGAACTTAATTTTATAGACGATATATGTGTGCAACAAAGTTTCAAGGGCTTTCGACTATTTCCCCTTGATGCATGGTATCTTATTCTCCTTTCTTTGCTTTTATTTATATATTTTTAACGAAATTTATGACAAGTTAATGTGCTTTTCCACATATGGTACTGACAAATCGTCACATCATGCATGGGACGTACAGGCGGACGTATATGACTGCATTAGGGACTTGAGAATGCACAGAACAGACTGTTCTTCTTCTCTCGAATATATGATGTAGATGGGGGGAATACATACGCACACGAATAAAACACAAATTCTGTCGAAATAGTTTCAAACTCAAATAACTCGGCTAAAACAGACCTCCCTCGCAGTCTCGTTTTAGAGAGGACGAATCGTAGTTTTTCTAAGCATCCCTATTATATTTGCTATGGCCAGATATGGCTGGCTGTGCATCTAAAAAGAGTACCCATAATTTTAGCTTTTACGGATTCGATAAATGTCCATAAGTCTTATCATAACTTAGGCATTTACAATCAGATTAGAATGAACCAAGATTTGTTTTAAAGAGGTATGCATGTATTATATCTGCGGCTGAGCTCTGAGTCCCCGGTGAGTGTCTCGACAACTTATTAAGATTTTAACTTGTAAATTTGGAAAGAAAAGTACGAAGATTTCTATATCATCGTGAGATTTCGCGATAAGTAAAGACAAAGAACGTGTTTAATCAGAAATACTCAAAGTGCCAAAGGGAATTGCACTCTAAAGGCCACACCCAGTGCCGCAACTAATGCGTAACAACGCTGCTACTATGGCCAACTCAGGAAACATCCGATAAGACTGGCAAGGGAATGGTCCAATCCGACGTGCTGAAACGTGTCCTGAAACTTTTTATACACGAATGTTACACCGAAACAAAGACCCTCTCAAAATTTTAGCTGCTAAGACACACTTAACAGATTTTTAAAAATTTTGATAATTGGAAATTCGTAGCCCGCCAGGCGCCTGGAGAATTGTAAACCCCTACTGGAACTGAAGCGGACTGCACTTGTTCAACAGGGCAGGTGCATATCCTTGGTTGACGGAGCATCTGAAAATACGTAACACCAGTTGGAGCTATTGTAAACTCAAAAGAAAATTTCAGTTTCCGTTGTTGGTTTTTCTGAAATAGCTCTCCGTACTTACTGTTCACTCAAATCTGCAACTCTTTTAATATTCACAATAATTACCAGTTACTTTTGCGGTAGTGTAAGTGATAACAATGGAGATAAAAACGGAGTTAATATTCATTGTGTTTAACGCTTAATGTTAAGCAGTGTGCAGACGAGGTTTTGCTGCGTAACATCTGACCGTGAACTGTATAAATGGATGAAAGACTTACATGAAGTAACAAACTGCGCCAAAATGAAACTCGTGAAACCGAGGAAGAAAAACTATGGGAAGTTGTACGCTAGATACAGGGTGGCCACTAACAACCCGTTAACCACCATTAATAACCAGCACAACCGCTAAATAAGATTAAATAACATGGACAGCGGTTCTTTGGAGGAGTTTTCTTGAGATATAAACCATGTAGAGCTGCTCATTTTCATACACCGCTGCCGATGAACATCTTCGAGACTTGGCTCTCCGACTCACCATTGAGATGAACATTGACGATTTCAAGCCTTCTACGGCTCTGTTTATTAAAATCAAGAAATCATACAATATAGAAGTTGCTAATCAACAAAATTTATTTCAAATGTAAGATTAAACTGACGCGAAGACGAAGCTTGCAGTTATCTGTTGCGTCTAACGCCGATCGATCAGGTTTCGTGGAAGAACTGCGAGGAAACCGCACTTTATCATCTTAAGGTGAAAACAGACAGCGTCTGTTCTGCAGTCGGCTTGTGGTATTACACAATCGTATATAACAATTCCAGTGATAAGTATGAGTGCATTACTGTTTCCGCAGTTTTATATCTGTTTTCAGGGATCTCATGGCATATTAGCAACAAAAGTAAAAAAAAAAAAAAAAAAAATTCGACAGATGAGAGTAGGACTCGCGCTCTAAGGGCTCCGTACAAACTTTATTGTGTATTTAGACAGTTTATCCATTCCAGGAGTCGAGAATCTTGACGAGATATGTCCTGTTACCGACACTGATACTGACAAGGTATCGGTTCAGTGAATGCCAAGACTTTCGAGAATGTTTTAATTCTAAATCTGAAGTTGGATAACAAAACGAAAAAAGAAAAAAATCAGATTTTTTCCTTTACATATACTATGAAACCTTGCATCTGGTCAAGTTTCATGATTCTAGGTCTACGAGAAGTACCCTATAGATTTTAATGAGGAAGTTGCGAGTATCAAAATATGTGACGTAAATGGCCGTATCTTCTGGCTGCAGTGAATTGAACGCTTAACTTTTTACATCAGCAAGGACCACAGACCTTGGTTTATGACATAAATTTCAACTTGATATATCTACCCGTGACTGAGGAAAAGAATTTTAACAGGCAGACAGACACACAGACAGGCGGACAACAATTTGATCCGACAAGTGCTCCATATTTTTGACTGAATTACGCAACCCTAAAAAAGGACTGTTTAGGCCTATCAATATCTTAAAAAAAGGAAAGAATAATTTTTAACATTTCGTTCGAGACGGTTTCTAAGCAGTTGCAGAAATAATTCAGTGCTTTTATTGGAATTTTGGCCTGAACATAACGACACCGCTCTTTTTCAGGTTGACGACTAAAAGGCTCTTGATATACACTCCTGGAAATTGAAATAAGAACACCGTGAATTCATTGTCCCAGGAAGGGGAAACTTTATTGACACATTCCTGGGGTCAGATACATCACATGATCACACTGACAGAACCACAGGCACATAGACACAGGCAACAGAGCATGCACAATGTCGGCACTAGTACAGTGTATATCCACCTTTCGCAGCAATGCAGGCTGCTATTCTCTCATGGAGACGATCGTAGAGATGCTGGATGTAGTCCTGTGGAACGGCTTGCCATGCCATTTCCACCTGGCGCCTCAGTTGGACCAGCGTTCGTGCTGGACGTGCAGACCGCGTGAGACGACGCTTCATCCAGTCCCAAACATGCTCAATGGGGGACAGATCCGGAGATCTTGCTGGCCAGGGTAGTTGACTTACACCTTCTAGAGCACGTTGGGTGGCACGGGATACATGCGGACGTGCATTGTCCTGTTGGAACAGCAAGTTCCCTTGCCGGTCTAGGAATGGTAGAACGATGGGTTCGATGACGGTTTGGATGTACCGTGCACTATTCAGTGTCCCCTCGACGATCACCAGTGGTATACGGCCAGTGTAGGAGATCGCTCCCCACACCATGATGCCGGGTGTTGGCCCTGTGTGCCTCGGTCGTATGCAGTCCTGATTGTGGCGCTCACCTGCACGGCGCCAAACACGCATGCGACCATCATTGGCACCAAGGCAGAAGCGACTCTCATCGCTAAAGACGACACGTCTCCATTCGTCCCTCCATTCACGCCTGTCGCGACTCCACTGGAGGCGGGCTGCACGATGTTGGGGCGTGAGCGGAAGACGGCCTAACGGTGTGCGGGACCGTAGCCCAGCTTCATGGAGACGGTTGCGAATGGTCCTCGCCGATACCCCAGGAGCAACAGTGTCCCTAATTTGCTGGGAAGTGGCGGTGCGGTCCCCTACGGCACTGCGTAGGATCCTACGGTCTTGGCGTGCATCCGTGCGTCGCTGCGGTCCGGTCCCAGGTCGACGGGCACGTGCACCTTCCGCCGACCACTGGCGACAACATCGATGTACTGTGGAGACCTCACGCCCCGCGTGTTGAGCAATTCGGCGGTACGTCCACCCGGCCTCCCGCATGCCCACTATACGCCCTCGCTCAAAGTCCGTCAACTGCACATACGGTTCACGTCCATGCTGTCGCGGCATGCTACCAGTGTTAAAGACTGCGATGGAGCTCCGTATGCCACGGCAAACTGGCTGACACTGACGGCGGCGGTGCACAAATGCTGCGCAGCTAGCGCCATTCGACGGCCAACACCGCGGTTCCTGGTGTGTCCGCTGTGCCGTGCGTGTGATCATTGCTTGTACAGCCCTCTCGCAGTGTCCGGAGCAAGTATGGTGGGTCTGACACACCGGTGTCAATGTGTTCTTTTTTCCATTTCCAGGGGTGTAATTCAGATTACACCAGGAAAAACCAATGTTACTCTCGATAAAGTATTTTCTCGACCTTGGAAGGTAATTTTAAGGCAATTGTCAGACAATATAATTTCCGATAGCTCCATGCCGTTTGAGGAGAACAGTACTGTTAAGTTTCAGTCATTTGTGCATTATCAGTTTGTATCGACACGTTCTAAGTATTGGTTTAAGCATGCTCGGTATGAAAAACAGTAAACAGAGCACTGGAAAGGCCCATTTGTTACTAAATCGCAGTTCTGTACAAATATAACTAGTAAATACTGTGACGTGCCCGAACGCATTAATTCTGTTTCGTTAGGTACGGTAAGGAAAATACATGTTTTCATCATTCGCATGACACTTAGATTTATTGTGACTATGTGAAATAAACGAGGAACTGTTTCATTGTTACTAAAATATATTTTATTCAAAAGTTATCATAAGAAATTTGTTACAGAAATTATTGTTAAGTACACTGTGTGATCAAAAGTATTCAGACACCCTCAAAAACATACGTTTTTCACATTAGGTGCATTGTGCTGCCACCTACTGCCAGGTACTCCATATCAGCAACCTCAGTAGTCATTAGGCATTGTGAGAGAGCAGAATGGGGCGCTCCGCGGAAATCACAGACTTCGAATGTGGTCATGTAATTGGGTGTCACTTGTGTCACACGGCTGTACGCGAGATTTACATACTTATAAACATTCCTAGGTCCATTATCTCCAATGTGATAGTGAAGTGGAAACGTGAAGGGACACGTACGGCACAAAAGTGTACAGGCCGACCTCGTCTTTTGACTGACAGAGACCGACGACAGTTGAAGAGAGTCGTAATGTGTAATAGCTAGACATCTATCCAGACCATCACACAGGAAGTCCAAACTGCATCAGGATCCACTGAAAGTACTATGACAGTTAGGCGGAAGGTGAGAAAACTAGGATTTCATGGTCGAGCGGCTGCTCATAAGCCACACATCACACCAGTAAATGTCAAGCGGCGCCTCGCTTGGTGTAAGGAGCGTAAACATTGGACGACTAAACAGTAAAAGAAACGTTGTTTGGAGTGAAGAATCACGGTACACGATGTGGCGATCCGATGGCAGGGTGTGGGTATGGCGAATGTCCGGTGAACGTCATCTGCCAGCGTATGTAGCGTCAAAAGTAAAATTCTTTGACGGTGGTGTTAAGGTGTGTTCGTGTTTTTCATGAAGGGGACCTGTACTTCTTGTTTTACGTGGCACTATCACAGCATAGGTCTACATTGATGTTTTAAGCACCCTTTTGCCTCCCACTGTTGAAGAGCAGTTCGGGGATGGTGATTGCATCTTTCAACACCATCGACCACCTGTTCTTAATGCAAGGCCTGTGGCGGAGTGGTTACACGGCAGTAACATCCCTGTAATGGACTGGCCGGCATTGAGTCCTGACCTGAATCCTATATAATACCTGGAACACCGTCTTCGTGCCAGGCTTCACCGACTGACGTCATCTCTCCGTGAAGAATGGGCTGCTATTCCGCAAGGAATCTTCCAGCACCTGATTTGCCGTATGCCTGCGAGAGTGGAAGCTGTCTTTAAGGCTAAGGGTGGGCCAACACCATATTGATTTCCAGCATTACTGATCTAGGGCATCACGAACTTGTAAGTCATTTTCAGCCGGGTGTCCGGATACTGTTGATCACGTAGTGTATCGTATGTGTAAGAAATATTTAATTTCAATAAATTGAAACACCAGACGCTGCCTGATGATACAAATTGCCTCTTATTCAAAACGTCAATGATACATGAAATTTTTTTTATTATTTAGGTACTTCAGATTCGCTTGTGTCACTCCGGATATTAACGCTACGCGGCGCTACCTTCTTTTGTCGTGGAAGAGCTGTACAGACCGCTGCCGTAAGCGGTTCTTCATGTGACGAAAACGAGTGATACCAATTAAAAAAAAACTACTTGTGGTACTTCGTAGCAGCTAAAATTTTGTCTGTGCTTTCCTTTCGTTGTATCCTTCCACCATAAAAAAATTTCAGGATGGATATCGACATCTCGGATTGGACCACTTCCTTGTGAATTATGTAGAGGTGTATATTTAGTTGATGTTGAAATGGATAGTACAATGTCATTGGTCAGGGATGTGACCTAAAGCTGCCTTGTAGCAAAGATGAAAACTTCTAACAATGCGAGAAATGGTACAGAATAAACGTTTACAACAGGCACTAAAATAATTCCATATCCGTATGCATCCTGAGTGTCATATAGCCACCCAGTAGTCAATAAATGTGTATTGCGAATTGGAACTGCAGTTAAACGATTCATAACTAATATTTAATTAAAATTGAGTTTACTATACGTGACCGACGGTTTGCTTAAAATAACACCACTAATGTCCAACATATTTTTGTAGTTACTGGTAATTTCTTCAAGTTTTCTTTCCGTGTCTCTTCGCAGTTTGTGAATTCGGAGTGTCGTTTTTCCAAGGAAACACTATTTATTACCGTCTTTGTGGATCTATCCACTTGTAGAAAATATTGAGACGTTAGTCGATATAATGCGGAAGTCCCCCTGTAAATCATTGGTTCTACCACTGCCAGGCAGTATACTTCTAAACAAAAACTGAAAACCTTAACTCTGTGAGCAGGCTCAGAAGGCAGCGCGGTCCTATATGGTGCAGCGTCATCCTCTGACATGTGGCGTCTTTTGGATACTATATGGAATGGCATACGGACAGCGCACCGCTCTTCCAGGACTTGTCGGAGTTCCAGATCATGGGGTTGTTACTTATCACTCAAATGGTTTCTTAGTTGACATCTCTAGGGCGAGTGAAACCCTTTCCAGTCCTCCCACCAAGGAAAATTCCTGACAGTTACAGGAACTGAACCCGCGCCCTCCACCTGGCAGGCAGTTGCGCTGAACAGTCAGCACAGAGGGAGACATACATTTCTATTACCTTTGACAAATCTGTAGAAATTGAGGGTTTTTCTACTTAAAGTGAGAACACTTGCTGAAGAACTGGAGGAACAAAGTGAGGTAACAGAGTCATGGGATAGCGATATGCATATACACGGTGTTACAAAAAGGTACGGCCAAACGTTCAGGAAACATTCCTCACACACAAATAAAGAAAAGATGTTATGTTGACATGTGTCCGGAAACGCTTAATTTCCATGTTAGAGCTCATTTTAGCTTCGTCATTCCAACGTGATCAAATTGTAAATTTGCACAATCAACATGTGTGGGCTGACGAGAATCCGCACGCAATTGTGCAATCACGTCATCAACACAGATTTTCTGTGAACGTTTGGGCAGGCATTGTTGGTGATGTCTTGATTGGGCCCCATGTTCTTCCACCTACGCTCAATGGAGCACGTTATCATGATTTCATACGGGATACTCTACCTGTGCTGCTAGAACATGTGTTTTTACAAGTACGACACAACATGTGGTTCATGCACGATGGAGCTCCTGCACATTTAAGTCGAAGTGTTCGTACGCTTCTCAACAACAGATTCGGTGACCGATGGATTGGTAGAGGCGGACCAATCCCATGGCCTCCACGCTCTCCTGACCTCAACCCTCTTGACTTTCATTTATGGGGGCATTTGAAAGCTCTTGTCTACGCAACTCCGGTACCAAATGTAGAGACTCTTCGTGCTCGTATTGTGGACGGCTGTGATACAATACGCCATTCTCCAGGGCTGCATCAGCGCATCAGGGATTCCATGCGACGGAGGGTGGATGTATGTATCCTCGCTAACGGAGGACATTTTGAACATTTCCTGTAACAAAGCGTTTGAAGTCACGCTGGTTCGTTCTGTTGCTGTGTGTTTCCAACCAATGATTAATGTGATTTGAAGAGAAGTAATAAAATGAGCTCTAACATGGAAAGCAAGCGTTTCCGGACACATGTCCACATAACATATATTCTTTCTTTGTGTGTGAGGAATGTTTCCTGAAAGTTTGGCCGTACCTTTTTGTAACATCCTGTATACAGATAACGGTAGTGTCGCGTACACAATGAATAAAAGGGCAGTGCATTGGCGGAGCTGTCGTTTCGACTGAGACGATTCATGTGAAAAGGTTTACGACGTGATTACGGCCGCACAACGGAAATTAACTGACTTTGAACGTGGAATGGTAGTTGAAGCTAGACACGTGGGATTTCCATTCGGAAATCGTTAGGAAATTCAATATTCCGAAATCAAGAGTGTGCCGAGAATACCAGTTTCAAGCCATTACTTCGCACCACAGACAACGCAGGCGCCCACAGTCTTCACTTAACGACCGAGAGCAGCGGCGTTTGTGCACAGTTATCGGTGTTCATAAACAAGCAACAACGTGTGAAACAGCCCCAGAAGTCAGAATGTATCCGTCAGGACAGTGCGGTAAAATTTAGCGTTAATGAGCTATAGAAGCAGACGACCGACGCGTGTCCCTTTGCTAATACGACGATATCGCCTGCAGCGACTCTCTTGGGGTCGCCTTATCGCTTGGACCTCAGACGACTTGAAATCCTTGACCTGATCAGATGAGTCCTGATTGCTGTTGCTAAGAGCTGATGGTAGGGCTCGAGTTACGGATGGGCAAATTCCTAAAAATGTAGACAGATATTCTATCAGTTTATTCATACTGAGCATGAAGGGACGATCTGCATTTACTTTCTTAGGAGAAGAAATACTTCTTAGCCAAGATCGCAATAAAACACTGTATTGTGGATGATCGGTTTCGGTAAAACTATGTTACCACCATCAGATCTTCGTACAGATGCTTTTAATAAACCGTACGAAGATCTGATGATGGGAACATAGTTTTTCCGAAACGGGTCATCCACAATACAGTGTTTTATTGCAATCTTGGCTAAGAAGTTTCTACTCTCCTAAGAAATATATTGCAACGATATTTATGGAAGACGTCGATAAAATCGAGGCAAAAATATCGATACAACAAAAAATATAGGCCGTTATTTTCAGATTTTATAGTAATTAAAAAAGTTGATTGAAGTCACAGAAATGAATAACAATTATTTCAAAACTGACAAGTACTTTATTACAGCCAACGTTAAACAATAAAAACATACAGTGTATTATAAAATCCCTTATTCACAGAAAAACTAATTAATGAAATCAATAATCATCACCGATACACACTAATAGAACTCTTTGGTTTTTATGTTCCCATGTCAATATGCTTCTGTTACTTCCAATGATTCAGATGGTTCTGAGCACTATGGGACTTCACTTCTAAGGTCATCAGTCCCCTAGAACTTAGAACTAATTAAACCTAACTAACCTAAGGACATTACACACATCCATGCCCGAGGAAGGATTCGAACCTGCGACCGGAGCGGTCGCGCGGTTCCAGACTGTAGCGCCTACAGCCGCTCGGCCACCCTGGCCGGCAGAGAGGTATTAAACTTACATGCTGCGATGGACAACAGAAACCCAGCAGCTGATGCTGTTCCAACTCATTCAGGAGACACGGGAACTTTGTATTGCACGCGAAGGAGAGTAGTAGCCTATGTCAATACATGTGCTTCGGTGAACCATCTCCTCACGCACTTGGCGTTATAGACACAGCCGGGCAGGTGAACTCAGTCCTGTGTACAGTGCCGGTGCAGGATGAGGTGGTCACGCAGGTGACAAGGGAACCGTTCCTACTCTGATCATCGTTCACAATGGTTCAGACACTCTTCAAGTCAATGCGAGACATCCCAATTTTCTATGGTCAAAACGACACCTCCAAGGTAAGATTCCTATCCATTTGCTGATTTGTCTTTGTGAGGAGTTCGAAGGACTAAACTCCAACATTCAGCCAGTGGATTTTGTATCGAACTTTCGAGGAGAAAATTAGCCTGTTTGGCCGTCTCCTCGCATCAAAGACGTACTTCTCGTGCGTGACAGTCAGGTATTCTCAAGTAAAGTAAGGAATTCCTGCCTCAATACTGGAGTTGTGCTCAGCACCAGTGAGTGAGAAAAATTCTCGTCATGGGTGGCACTTATAATCCCAGCGGTGCACGTTTCGTGACTTTACCTTACACTAAGATTTCAGTGCTCGCCACCTACAACCAGCAATGGGACCGGAGCAACGAATCCTTCTGATATACTATAGAATTCCCGAGTGGGCTAGAAGAAAATTACTGATGGTGCGGGTTTCCACTGAGAACTCTCTCAAAATTCTCTCTTCTTTAGGCGAGTACGAAGTAGATAGGGACGGAAGGCATTCATTGGTAGTTGGATCACGTGTATTGCTTGGATGTACCTATCATTTGCAATGGTAGAAAGACACACAGCAGTAACAAGCTTTCATATTCATATGAAATGTTCACATGTAGTACTGAATATAAAATAAAGTTAACACCGTTGTAAGATATTTACTGTGAGATTGCAAAGATTGGTAGTAGTTGGAATGGGCAAAAAATCTGCTGATGAGAACTATAGTGCTTATGAATCAAGAGAAGACAGACAATAAAAATATCGCTTCCGGCATTCATTATGAACAAGGCACTATGCAAGTTGGTCGTGGCTCTGTAATGGACTGGACTGGGTCCTGTGATCCAATTGAACCATTCGTGACTGGAAATGGTTCTATTCTGCTACTTGGAGATCATTTGCAGTCACTCATAAGCTTCATGTTCCCAACAACGATGGAATTTGTATATAGGAAACAATGTGCCAAGCCACCGGGCCACAATTGTTCGCGATTGGTTTGAAGAATGTTCTGGACACTTCGAGCGATTGACTTGGTCACCCATCGGACATTATGTGTGTGTGAATTCCTAAGGGACCAAACAGCTTAGGTCATAGGTCAGTAGACTTACACACTACTTAAAGTAACTTATGCTAAGAACAACACACACACCCACGCCCGAGGGATGACTCGAACCTCCGGCGGGAGGGGCCGCGCAGTCCGTGACATGACGCCTCAAACCACGCGGCCACTAAGAGCTGCCGAACATTATGAGACATAATCGAGAGATCAGTTCACGCACAAAATCCTGCACCGGCAACACTTCCTTAATTATGGACGGCTATAGAGGCAGCATGACTCAGTATTTCTGCAGAGTCGAAGCCATGTCGAGTCGCAGCACTACACCGGACAGTAGGAGGAACGACACGATAATACGATATGACTTTTGTCGCATCAGTGTAAGTTTGATGGAATATACAATGGCGTCATAATAAACGATCAAAACTAATCAAATCAAAACACTATAAGCGGGCCGGCCGGTGTGGCCGTGCGGTTCTAGGCGCTTCAGTCTGGAACCGCGTGACCGCTACGGTCGCAGGTTCGAATCCTGCCTCGGGCATGGATGTGTGTGATGTCCTCAGGTTAGTTAGGTTTAAGTAGTTCTAAGTTCTAGGGGACTGATGACCACAGATATTAAGTCCCATAGTGCTCAGAGCCATTTGAACCACTAAAAACGCTGTAACATTATTTCGTATAATGCATGCTTAGAACGCATTTATGTTGCGCAATCTACTCGTAAATGTTTTCTACCAGTGGACATTTCCAGATTATGTTAAAACACGTACTGTATTGCTACAAAGTGTCCCATATATCTTCACCACAACAAATACATTTTTGTCCAGAATAAAAATAAAAATGTACCAAACAAACGTTAATTAGTTATCAGGAGACATTAATCAACATGACTCCTTCTGTTCTGTCTATGTTAGTTACGAAATCATCAAGAGCAGTACGACTTTTTTAAGTATCACCGTACTTTTTTATACAGGGTGAGTCAGTAACAATAGACACCAAGAATAACTCCGAAAGTATGACAGGACCTCAAAAGTTTGTGGGACAAAAGTTGTATGCGACAACGGGGACCATAATATGACATTGTTCTTTGTTGCTAGGTGGGCTCGCTTCAGAGATATGAAGGTCAACTTTGTTTTTTTAAGTGGGATGCTATAGTTTGGTACCTATTTTCTGCCAGCGGCTATCGAGACGAATCCAGTGATGTGCAACAGTAAGGTCTTTGAAGGTCAGCGATGGTCAGATTGGCGCATCACACAAGAAAAACCCATCAGCAGCAGCAAGTCACAAGTTCACAGAACTTACACATCTATTTAAGGCCATCAAAACGTTCCTGGAACATCCCTCATTTAAAAAAAAAGTGTTCATTCACGCTAGGAGGACCGAGAAATATAACGTGGATCATTATTATCTTCAAATGAGAGTCTTGACGGATTTTACATACCCCGTGGAGGAAGACTTGCTATAGAACGTCAACGAAGTGCGTCACTGTTTTCTCGATCAACGCAGCGCAAGATACTGTGTATCTTGGTTAAGTACTCGTATTATTTTGCAACATTTACGTATAAATCAAAATTTTTACCCTACCCTATATAGCAAGTAACATCGTTCGATATTACTGAATTAAGAAACTCAGCGATCGCTGAGTTTCTCAGATCCTGTAGGAGGCTTTCGTAACCGAGCCGTCTCCCTGGAAGTCAGTCGTAATGCGTCCCGGAAGGGAATGTTCCGGCTGTTAAGAGAAAGGGCAGAGAGTGCGTGCACAAAAGCTTCTCTGCACCGTTCTCTCAAAATTCCGCTTCCTTGAAAAACAGAGAGACGGTAACAAAGTTTTATCCGCGGCTCCTTTGCAGCTCTCAGACAGCCTTCCGCCTCCGGGCGAGATCAGAGGGTTCTCCTGCCTTATAGCACCTCCCAGCTCCGAGAACAAGAAGCCTCGCCCTCGGAATAAAGTTTCGTTGTTATGTTTGAAGACTCATTTCAGATTTTTTTAAAGAATTTATCTTTACATTTCTTGTTATATTTTCTTTGTAAGCGGCAGTTTGGTTGATTATTAAACACGCATGCATGACGAAAATCCAAGCGGTGTGATACAATCAAAACGACTGGATACATGTTCGACAGCAGTCGAATTCAAATCTCGTAAAATACCACTATAATTGTTTTTAAATAGTATCCTAAAAACATTAAAGATGAATTTAGAAACTATTCCTGCCATGGGACCCTTTCTTTTTCGTCTGCGGGCCTTCTTAGGTTCAAATAGGAATGTTTCTACTTAATTATTTACTGAATGTACGACTTATGGTCTATTTAATTACGGACTGCATAGTGCTTTTGATGAAACGCTATGTTCTTCACGTAACTTTAAATGAATTTTCACTTAAGGGGGAAAACGATCATTTCGATGCTTATTACAAATAGATCGTTTATTACGAGCTATTAAGGACTATAATCGATAACGGACGTAAGTGATTTCGACGTAGAACAGGGAGGGCCAACAGATTAACATATATTAACAAGGATCTGGCAACGAAGAAGAAAGGAAAGGCTTCCAGATGTGTCAGCGTTATGTATATGGTCATTTATGCAGAATATAATCTCAGTTACGCACAACCCTTAGCATTGGCCACGCGCTTAGTTATCACCAGGAAAAAGACAAAATACATCAATCAAAACTTTGCATAAAAATAGGGCGTTTTTACATACGATATAAGTCCAGGACTGGTAATGAAAACAGACATAGTGTGACATAATGAAATATCCCGGAACAGACAAGTAACGAGACAAGTGCGTGGGCGGCGGCACAAGGCCGCGAGCAAAGAAAGACAAAATTATGAATTAATAATAATCGGTCAGATGACAGATTCAAGATCCTCTGGTGACAAACATACCACAATTTCCACTTTCCCTATCGAGTTCCTTGACATTTACATCTCGGTTTAATCCATTAACGAAAACTCCGAGAGAAAAAAAAAATTTGAAAATAATTCCTGATATACTGAGGAACTAAAATTTGGAAACAGATTTCGGCTTCCAACATTTTGAGAGGAGTTGATAATTTATTAAAAAGTGGAGGCAAGCTTTGTAAACTGCTCAAGCTTTCAACGATGGTTTTTCTGCTGAGTGGAGGTGGAGGGATATAGAGAGAAACTTCTTTCCGACAGTTGGAACTGAGTCAGAATACGTAACTTCTGTCAGCAAAAACACTTTGTCAGGTCCTATGTCTCAGTAGGTAGGCCTTGGTCCCTGTGCTTCCACGTAAATGACAACGATTTTTAAGTGGGAAATTTACAGGAGTGTAACGGCATCCAAGTCATAAGATGTCTGTCTGAGGTCACGTCCTGCCTATTCAATTTGGCACCCATCTTGCTAAGCAGTTCAGCTGTTGATCACCTTGAAAAGAACGCAGCAACGACAGTCATGTACGCTCGCTGGTTCGTTCGCTCGGCGAGAGCAAGTACTTCCTGCTACGACCAACCTAGTTGCGCAAGTCATGTTCTAAGAACGCCTGAATCTCATCCTTCGTCACCTTTTCCTGGTCTCTTGTTCCAGGATTCTGCCTCTCTCTCTTCAGTTTCATCATAGTTCTATATACCTAGCTATGGTTTCAATACATGTGCTTCGCGACGTTTACCATCGAGTAACGTCAGTGAAGTCTGCCCTCGGCTAAATGTTGTGTTTGGTGGGTCCTAGTTTCAGAATATATCAATCTTTTTGGTATACCTTACTTCTTTCTTATTGGAGCTGTGGTATGCCCCCACCTTTCCACGTATGCAAAAGAATCAGGAATCCCCTGCTTGTAGGAACGTTGTCAACGTCTTACACAGTTGAATACTGCATAGGAAATCAATTTAAATTCCTAAGGGTGTGTCAACATTTAACACGCCCATAAACTGTGGCAAGCTCCTTTAATTTTCGGTGAAGGTAATAACACTGAGGTGACAAAAGTGATGGGATAGTGAAATGCACATATACAGATGGTATTTGTATCGCGTACACAAAGTATAAAAGAGCAATGCATCAGCGTTGCTTTCTTTTGTATTCAGGTGATCACCGCGAAAAACTTTCCGATATGATTATGGCAGCGCGACGGGCATTAACAGACTCTGAAAGTGGAAAGGTAGTTGGAGCTAGACACATGGGACATTCAATTTCGGAAATCGTTAAGGAATACAATATTCCGAGATCCACAGTGTCAAGAGTATGCCGAGAATGCCTCTCAGCACAGGAAACGCAGTGGACGAAGATCTTCACTCAACGAAAGCAGTGGCGTTTGCGTACAGTCGTCGATGATAACAGACAGGCAACAATGCGTGAAATGACCACAGATATCAATGTCGAACGCACGACGAACGTATCCGTTAGGACAGTTCGGCAAGATGGGGCGTTAGTGGACTATGACAGCAGAGTGTTGACTCTAGTGCCTTTGCTAACAACACGACAATCCCTGCAGCGCCTCTCCTGGGTTCATGACCATATCAGTTACACACTATACGGTTCGGGAAATGTGCCCTGATCAGATAAGGTCCAATTTCAGTTGGTAAGAGCTGATGGTAGGGCTCGTGTGCAGCGCAGACCCCATGAAGTCATGGACACGGCTTGTCAACAAGGCCCTGTACAAGCTGGTGATGACCGCATAATGGTGTGTGTTGTGTTCAAATGAAATGGAGTGGGTCCTCTGCTCAAACGTAACCGATCACTGGCTTGAAATGGCTATTTTCGGCTATTTGAAGACGATTTGGAGCCATCCAGCGACGGAATGTTTACGGATGACAAAGCGCTGTGTCACCGGGCGACAATTGTAGGCAATTCATTTGAAGAAAGCTCTCAACAGTTTGAGCGAATGATTTGCCCAGCCAGACCATCCAACATGAAAAACATCTAATACATATGGGACATAACAGAGAGCTCAGTACGTGCATAAAATTTTGCTCGGGCAACACTTTCGCTCTTATGGACGGCTATAGAAGCCGGAATTGCTCAATACAATTGCAGGGGACTTACAACGACTTGTTGAGTCCATGCCACGTCGAGTTGCATGACTATGCCAGGTAAAAGGAAGTCCGTCACGATATTAGGGGGTATCCCGCGACTTTCGTGACCTCACTCTACAATAACAATGGAAGACAGTCGGGTGATGTAGCCACTACCGTGGCGTCCATTCACAGAATCTGATTCGGGAACACGCTAGGCACAGACAGTCACCCTATCATCGACCACATGAAGAGGGGCAAAGTTTACCACCCAATGCTGAAACGACCCAGTTAGAACTCCGACCCTGTGTAAGAAATGAGGCACCTAGCCTCGGTGACACAATATTAATCTTCAGTTGGATCGTGCCCGTGCGCTGTGACTACAGAATTTACGAGAGAGAGCGCTGTACTCGAGCCACGGCTGCCGCGACAGTCTGTCAGCACTCACGAGGGCCCTATAAGGCTGGCACAGAAGTGTACACCTCCTCCAATATGCTGATGACACCGCCTTCCTGGTTCTCTATCCTACCCTTAAATGGTCCCAATGCACCCTCCAAACCCACCTTGACTAGCTTATCACTTGGTGTAACCAGTGGTTCCTTCGTATCAACCCCCAAGACCCAGGCAATCATCATAGACTGCACCACATGCTCCTTCCGTCTCTATGATTTCTACCTAACCACTTATGGTCGTCCCATCCAGCTCACCCCCACCCTAAGATACCTTGGCCTAACCGTTGACCGTCACCTCACCTACACCCCTGATCTCCTCACCATCCAGCAGAAAGCCCATTCTCGCCTCCACCTCCTGAAACTCCTGTCTGGCCAGACATGGGGATTGAATCCTTCCACCATCCTCCACACCTACAAATCCCTCATCCGTCCTATCCTGTGTTATGCCAGTGTTGCCTGGATTTCCACGCCCCACCGCCACTTTTATCAGGCCCTCCGAATCCTCAAACGCCAAGTGCTCTGCCTTCCCTTCTGTATCCACCTTCCGTTCCCCACATGACTACAGTATGACTTCATCCCCTGCCCACATCCCCTCCTTGTCTTCCAACATATCCGCATCCTTTACACTGTCTGCAGGCTTGATCCCCCACCCCTTGGTGTCCTCCTTCATCTCCACCCCCTGCCCATTGTTGTGCCTCTATCGCTGAATCCCTCCCTCTCTCCATTTCCACATCCTCCATCTCTTTCATCAGGACAATTTCCAGCACCTCCTCCTCCCAGATGATAAACTACCCTGTGACATTGTGACATCTACCCTCCCTACCAACTGTTGCCTGGCCTTGTTCCAGTCCCCTGGGCCCCCTTTTTCCTCTCCCCTCCTTCCCCCAGAGAGGTTATTCCTCCTTGGCCCCCTGAGGAGTCTCTGCTTTCCCATCCTCGGCTGTTTCCCTCCCCCACTCCCCCATCCATCACTCACTGGCCCCCTTTGGCGTGCCCCCCAACCGTCTCCCCCTCTCTACCCCTCTCTAGAACCACTCATTCCCCTTTCTTCCCTTCTCTCTCGTCTCTGTACCTCGGGCAGATACTTTCAGTTTGTTCGTCATCGTCGGTGTGCTATCAGTGTTTGGTGCTTTTCTCCAGTGATGTCAAGAGATGTGATTTTATTAATCATATGCTGGACTTGTACATAGTGTTGCCGTCTGTGATTGTTATGTGCTACACCGTCCATCACAATTTTTATGCTTCGCCCATACTTCGCCTTGTGTTTCTTTTAATCATCACAGTGTGTGGATTTTTGTGTACTCTTTTTAGATTTTTATTGCCTTTTTTACAGTCACCCCTTTTTACCCTCTCTTCGATTATGTTTCCCCTTTTATATGTCTGTTTTGCTATATGTCCTCCATTATGTTGTTTTTAATGTCTCCCTGTTATGTACTGTCTCTCGGCTGAACAGCAGCGCCTGTGCTGCTGCCAGACCACCCCACATGGGGCATTGAAATTCAGTAAAGGAAAAAAAGAAGCCTCAGAAGTCATTCGTATTCCGACAGCGCTGTTGTGTTATTCACGGTACGCATCTTTCTCGGTTCCTGATCTCGCTACCTCTAGGCTCTCGATCTGGTATACGCTTTGGACTTGTCTACTGTCGTATTCATTCGTAGCTGCTGTTGTCTTCTTCGTTGTTGTCCATTACTGTTTTTCTGCGGGTTTTGGCGACTCACCGTCGACGCCCTCGGCCTTTCGTCCTGCGTCTCCCGATCGTGTCGGATTGCAGTTACTGCAGAGGTATTAAATGGTTCAAATGGCTCTGAGCACTATGGGACTTAACTTCTAAGGTCATCAGTCCCCTAGAACTTAGAACTAATTAAACCTAACTAACCTAAGGACAATACACACATCCATGCCCGAGGAAGGATTCGAACCTGCGACCGGAGCGGTCGCGCGGTTCCAGACTGTAGCGCCTACAGCCGCTCGGCCACCCTGGCCGGCAGAGAGGTATTAAACTTACATGCTGCGATGGACAACAGAAACCCTGCAGCGGATGCTGTTCCATCTCAGTCAGGAGACACGGGAACTTTGTATTGCACGCCAAGGAGAGTAGTAGCCTATGTCAATACATGTGCTTCGGTGAACCATCTCCTCACGCACTTGGCGTTATAGACACAGCCGGGCAGGTGAACTCAGTCCTGTGTACAGTGCCGGTGCAGGATGAGGTGGTCACGCAGGTGACAAGGGAACTGTTCCCACTCTGATCATCGTTCACAATGGTTCAGACACTCTTCAAGTCAATGCGAGACATCCCAATTTTCTATGGTCAAAACGACACCTCCAAGGTAAGATTCCTATCCATTTGCTGATTTGTCTTTGTGAGGAGTTCGAAGGACTAAACTCCAACATTCAGCCAGTGGATTTTGTATCGAACTTTCGAGGAGAAAATTAGCCTGTTTGGCCGTCTCCTCGCATCAAAGACGTACTTCTCGTGCGTGACAGTCAGGTATTCTCAAGTAAAGTAAGGAATTCCTGCCTCAATACTGGAGTTGTGCTCAGCACCAGTGAGTGAGAAAAATTCTCGTCATGGGTGGCACTTATAATCCCAGCGGTGCACGTTTCGTGACTTTACCTTACACTAAGATTTCAGTGCTCGCCACCTACAACTACCAATGGGACCGGAGCAATGAATCCTTCTGATATACCATAGAATGCCCGAGTGGGCTAGGAGAAAATTACTGATGGTGCGGGTTTCCACTGAGAACTCTCTCAAAATTCTCTCTTCATTAGGCGAGTACGAAGTAGATAGGGACGGAAGGCATTCATTGGTAGTAGTATCACGTGTATTGCATGGATGTTTTTCGAGCAGAAACTGGACAGATGTTAACCACCCTGGCCATCCTAACAGACGACCTAGTCAAAACAATCTACAGCTGGAAGTTGCATGCAGGAATGACAGGAGTATCACGTAATGGTAGTACAGGCCCCACAAAGTAAAATGAATGGCAGGTGGTCTCAGAATAATAACGGCACTCGGCCGCCAAGAATTGTGGAACATATTATTTTGGTGGAGCAAAATGCTGCCAACCGTGCGGGAAATGGATTGGCAGCTTTCAGGTACACCTCCTTAATGCGTCAGACAAGACAGGAAGGCCGATGAGAAGTCTGCAGTATCCATTACTACACTTTCCATCACAGGAACACGGATCCTACAGGCGTATCTACCAGGGCCCACAAGTAGCATTACAATGTAACGATGTTAAAGCAAAATTTCTCTCAGATAAGTGTTCAAATATGTCACCGATATCGTACACATTTTTCTCGTTGTCAACCAAGAGAATTTGCTTAGATGCATTCCCCATGACCGCTTTCCGTACTCGCTTTGCTACTGTCGGTAGGTCAAAACTGCAGAAGTAGCAAGTTCTCTTTAAACAGAGGGAGGGACTATCTTCCAGTGTTGCCAAATCTGTCAAGTTCCTCTCCGGTCAGATGGCTTGAAAATGCAAAAGCGGTGACAGACTGTGAAGAGCACTATGTTACCGTAAATGTGGATGGGCAATGGCTAATGCTTTGTATTTGTGAATACCTCCTCGAACTGCTGAGCCCGCCAGGTCAGAGGTCGCTGAGGTCCCGGCGGAGGTTCGAGTCCTCCCTCGGACATGGGTGTGTGTGTTTGTCCTTAGGATAATTTAGGGTAAGTAGTGTGTAGGCTTAGGGACTGATGACCTTAGCAGTTAAGAGCCATAAGCTTTCACACACATTTGAGCATTATTTTTTCGGAGGTCGCTGAACGCCTTCGTGTGCACACCCACGCCCAGATGGATAGTGGATGAAGAGACACCGAAATTCAACTTGCTTACGTGACGGACAGCAGAGTGGCACAATGTGAGGCGCTGGCGCTGCTGAAGCCCTTTACAGACAACAGCTGTCTTGCTCCTGAACACGAGGAAGATTTATTCAAATTCACACCGCACACATCGCTTTTTCCAAAGCTGGACTGATAGATAATTGTAATACATCTATCATTTACAATTACGACATGGGGAGAAAACTTATACCGCAACTTATTGCGACCCATTATGGAAACAGAAGGCAATGAAGGAGGAAATATATAGGATGTTCGAATGGGTCACTATCATCCTTTCTGACAGTACCTACATTAATGCGGTACTCATAGTTAAAAAACTAGAGGAAGGGATACTGTTGGCGATGAATGGCTGCCACCTCAGTCAGGTACCGGTTACGGAACAGGATAAGAGAGAGTTCGTAGATGAGCTTTTGGGTAACTTTGACGGTGATTTACTACTGTGGAAGTGACTGTTTCTTACTAGCAGATTAGCCGGCCGAAGTGGCCGTGCGGTTAAAGGCGCTGCAGTCTGGAACCGCAAGACCGCTCCGGTCGCAGGTTCGAATCCTGCCTCGGGCATGGATGTTTGTGATGTCCTTAGGTTAGTTAGGTTTAACTAGTTCTAAGTTCTAGGGGACTAATGACCTCAGCAGTTGAGTCCCATAGTGCTCAGAGCCATTTGAACCATTTTTTTACTAGCAGATTCCATTTTCGGAAAATTTTTGGAAGTAAACAGATTTCCTAGCAAATGGCTGGAGCTACGAGTACACTGTACTTCCTTTCGTTTAAATTTAAGTGCTGCGATCTTCATCCTTGCAGTAGATTCTGGCGTGGTTCCGGACCTTGATAGATGAGTCACTTATGTTGAACACATCGTAACAAAACGTTGAAGTTTCGCAGAGCACTGTGATACTCTAGGTCAGATATTACAGTCGATGTCTAGTGCTGCCATGGCTCTCTCCCTTAAGAAATGCCACTTTGCTTGTAAAGAAGTTGAAGAGGTATTGTTAGTACGATCCACTTAAGGTTCGCTGACCAACATCATGAGAGTATCACTGTGTCGTTGATCGGGGTTTAGAGAAGCACAAGCACAAGATACAACGGCCACTGCATCTGAGAATGCATACAACCGTGTTTTACTTTTATTTGTCACATATCCTACATCCTCTCTTTACCCCTCCGTGGGAGTTAGAGTCAATAATGTATGAATGTTTGGGTGATAGAAGGATTGGACTAATCACAGATTGGTGGAACGTAATGCTTTTGGTAAAAGGAATCTGTGGGCAAGGCTAAGCAAAGAAGTTTTCAGAGGTTTCCACTACGAACCTATAGTTTAGATGCTGTTAGGTGGTTTTTCCAGTAGGAGACTTCCTCCAGCATCCAGTAGTATAAACTGAGAGACACTGGCCTGTGTGCGCCATATTTAAGCACTCTTCGGCAGTAGGACCCGGACAGGAAACGTAGTTACAACCGTTAAACATTGGTGGTGGCCATCCACTTAGCATCTGTACTTGTGAATACTGGTAGCTGACCTGCTCAGTTGAGACAAAGGACAACGTAACGAATTTCTGTGTAAGGTTTTCGTGAATTTTATTCAAATTTAATGGTAACTTCTTTGTGTATCGGTGCTGAGCACATTTTCGTTCTAAGGTGTAACTGAGCCTTATGCAAGTGAAGTTAAAAGCCTCGCAAATGTTTTTCATGTTAAGTGGTTGCTACAAATAATAGAAAGTTGGTTAGTGTGTTTTATAGGATCATTTTCGGAGCTTTTCGGTGTTCTTTCTGATTTGATGAGGAGCACAAGTTCGCACCAATTGCATAAGTGAGGTTTAACTTTCAGAAATTCATGATATTACGTGGGTTTATTATTCTTGGATATTTTCTATAGGGAATATAGATATGGTTAAAGTAATACTTTTCTGTGATATTTTGTGTATTTGGTCACGGTTTCTTTGTGCTTTATCTGTGAGTAAACGTTTCGCGCGTTTTCGGGAGTAGCAAGTTGCGATTAGTAATCAGGGTTTCGCGTGTGCATTCTTAAAGTTAAACAATTGCAAAGCGGAACAGAAGCTAAGTGAATATGGTTTGATTGATTTATAATGAATATTTTAGGTGATTTCTTTGTGATTGATAGTGGACCCACATTACCTACCATGCGTGAATACGATTTCTTTCTACATCCCTGAAAGGCTTTAGAATGTGGTAAATTGACTCAATGAATTTTTGAACTGATATAGTGGCCTACGAAATCGTTTTTGTATGAGATATTTTCTTTCACTTTAATTGCTTTGGATCTCCTTAAAATCTTGATGATGTGATGACAAATTATCTAATTTGAACCGAAACACGATTTTGTGCTAATTAATTTTGCAGAGCGCCACAGAAAATTCTCAACGGCCATCAGCCACATTCGACGTTATAATTTTGGTAATTTCAGTATACAGTTGTAAGCAAATGAACATACCCCATGAGACTGACTGATCTTACAGCCATTATTCATATTTAAATGACTTGTTTCACATGTTTTCCGGAACCTACATTCATTCAGTTGCCTTTACTCCCACGTGAAAAGTGTTCAATTGACTGACGACTCTCACCCTTTCTTTATCTGAATAATAAGTGATACTGTAGTTGTCGAGTATAGTAAAGCTTTCGTTAGACACTAATCAGTGTGTAGTTGAAACAATCGCTTGTTTATCTCTATTAAGCTTTGTTTCGCTACCATCTTCGATGGTAAATTCATTCAGTGCAGTAGTTACGGTGTTGAGTGTGTATTTTGCCATCCCAGAGTGAACTCGATGTTGTTCGTCGATACGAAATCACGTGAAATAAAATCTTCCCGCTGCTTTACAGTATGACACAATTTTATTAAATCCGTAAGAAACAAAAAGTAATATCATCTGAGAATCAGTACTGGTAGCTATGCAGCTTTATATGACTCATCATGAAATGTAAATGAACCTGATACAGAAATTGATAACGGGATAATAAAATATTTGTGTGGTTAGGGAACCAAGTGAGGCTATTGAAATGGTAGAATAATCTCCCCGTCTCTCCAGCCAATGACTAAGTTTTCAGAAAACAAAAATTGTTATGGAAAGTGAATAAATTAAAAAGTTAGAGAAACCTAATTCAGAGTAATAATGGGACATAAGCTGCTAGTGGTTAGCACGAATCTCTACCCCCTCAACGTCAGGGTGCATTATCCTTAGCATATTTAACTAACTGGGAGTGTGTAACTCATTTCTATCACTAATTAATTTGTTAAAATCGGGTCAATTTCAATAAAATACCTTGGTATCAAGAGCACCAGCAAGCCGTAAGAGGATATCTTAATTACTATAAGTTAACAATAATCAGAAAATAGAAGCAAACTTGCTCAGAAAGAGTGTATCCGAACCAAATGAACAGGTAAGAACAAGAGTTGCAAAGTAGCATTTCTTGGTAATGTACAGAGTTCGACCAGTATGCGTAATGGAGAAGAGAAACTGGAAGTCATCGAACACTTCAATACACCCAAATGCCAGCGACAACTGGGAGCACTTCCATCACTGAGGGCATTTTTCTAGAAATGTGTGCTTGATTATGTGGGAAACAGTATCCAACCGACTCAGTTACTAAATAAGAATAGAGGAACTTGTTGGTTTGAGCTTTACAAATTCGAGATCCATAATTATGAGGAACAGCTACCCTCGAATTTTACCCTCCATTCTGATTTCAGTAAACTGTTATTCTTCACGATGAACAGTTAATTTTTGGGACTGGGTACGAAACCTACCAACAAAATGGCGAAGGAGAGAACAAGAAACACCAAGTCAATTATTTCGTCACCTGTACAGTGAGCGAGTATAAGCAACTCTATGAAGTAATAGAGAAGGCAATGTCAGCAATCGCCTGGAGCTTACATCGTTTCTGACAGTAGCTGCTTGGTCATCAGGTACCAGTAAAGACCGGCCACTGTGCGCTAATGTTCTTAACCAGCTGCTGACATCTAAATGCCAGGAAACTGTGGTTCAAAAATCAAATGGCTCTGAGCACTATGGGACTCAACATCTTAGGTCATAAGTCCCCTAGAACTTAGAACTACTTAAACCTAACTAACATAAGGACATCACACACACCCATGCCCGAGGCAGGATTCGAACCTGCGACCGTAGCAGTCCCGCGGTTCCGGACTGCAGCGCCAGAACCGCTAGACCACCGCGGCCGGCAGGAAACTGTGGTAGGCACTTGCATTGCAAGAAACCGAATAATCCGCCCTATACGTATTCATCATAGGGAATGCTGTGCCAGATACATTATCCCATCTTCAGATTGATGATCTGCACCAGCCAGAAAGCAAAGAGTTTCATGTGATATTGATTAAGAGTGCTCCTTGTCATCAGTGATGAAGACGAAGGCAGAGGTATTGTCTCAGTCCAGATGAATGATTCTGTGATGTTCCATATTCGAGATAATCTCCTTGAAGATACAGAAAACGAAACCTTGTGGACTTACTACAAGATCAAGGATGGGGTTTTGTTAGTCCAAACGCACAGGGACAGTGAGGAAGAGAAATTTTGTATACATATGCAGATGCAGGCAAAGTTGATTAAATCGACGCACCTGCTGTTTGGACACTATGGGATGGAAAAATATTTACGGCTCATGAAGAGAGACTTGTAGTTTAAAAATACGGAACAAATCACATTTGAGGAGCTAGCATGGTACGTCCTAGGTCAGAAAGCGGACCTCGCAAGGGAGAAGCTTAGTAGAAATATGCAACATGTGTCTGGATCTGCTCCGCTCGAGTTAATATCTGTAGATATCATGGGAAGTCTCCCCGTGGGCCGGTATGGCATTCACTTCCTCCTCCCAGTCGTTGGTGTTTTTAAAAACATGTACCCAATTTGCGCAATGTCCACTATAGTGCTACTCATGTGTATGAGGCGTTATGTGAAATAACTTGGTAATCCTAAGGCTGTACTATCAGACAATGGTCCCCTCTTCCCCTTCTGCTCATGAACTGGCGAGATTCGTCAGTGAAAGCTCACAGAGCACAGGAATAGATTCTACAACGCTGCAGGTAGCCCTGTATATCGGCGTTTCTTAGAAGAAGGACAGTTACCCAGACACAGCTCCAATGAATAACATTACAAGTGAGTGAACTTCATCCTACAGTTGGAAGACATAATTACCAAGTTGCTCCGTGATTCAACGGGGCATTCACCATCCGCTTTAATATACAGCACTGTTGCGGTTGCGACGTCTTTGAATTCTTTCGTTTGTCGATTGTCCTCGGTGTCGACGTGCTGTGTTGCTACACTGGCTGAAACTCCACATACTGCTACAATAGTTCCTTGTTGAACATCTACGAGCAGTAAAACCTAACCACAAAGTTCACAGCTCTTGGACATCAGGTATGTATGGAGCAGACGCTGTCACTGGTTTTTACACACGGCCTAATTGTTGACACTTGTTTCACAGTGAATTTGAAGCATTGTTGTTGTTCTGAGCAGCACAGATTACTCGTCTGAAACTCGGCAGTGGACTGTCTGACTCGTGACCAAAAATCGGGCCCTTATATATCGTCACAATAATAGGTGCTCAAACTACACATTGTTTAAAGTTAAATTTACAGAAATTACAATTAAAACTTAGCTCTTTAAATTAACTGATTACATCGAAAAATTTCGTCTTTTTAACAGTCCCTTCTACTGCAAGAGTTAGGCCGAATTATTTGTTTAAATCATGAAATTAACATATATAGTTACGCCAACAATACTTTTGATAAAACTCTTAATTATCTTGGAATTAATTCCGAGCTGGTTTTGCCAACATGTTTTCGAATAGAGCCAAATATATACTTTAAGAATACTAGCATTTCGTCTTCCAAATGTTTCCAATTATTACAGAATATATTTATTTATACCTCAACAGTAGAATTTACGTTAGGAAACAATCACTAATTTTGCCCTATAACAATAGATACTAACTATTAACAGTCAAAATAAATTAGAAAATCAATTACATACATAAAACTAAACACAAAATTATATCTGGTGTTATTTACTTTAAAACTGATGGCCAACCTTTCTCTTTTATGGAAATGCAGATTATATTCACGTATGTTAATGGTAAATTGTAAAAAGTAACAAGTCGAATTTAAAAGAGGCAGATGGCAAAGCAAGAGGGGAATTAAAATTATTCCATCTTGCGTCGTCACAAGCTCCAATGAATAACATTACAAGTGAGTGAACTTCATCCTACTGTTGACAGATATAGTTACCAAGTGGCTCCACATACAGCGGGGCATTCCACAACCGCTTTAATATACGACACTCAAGGTACAATGCCAAATGTAGTCTCTTAAACCAAGCATGGTAGGCAGATCGAAGTATGATATTCACCACCTGTTGGTGATGACAAACAGCAGGAGCCTAAAACACAGTTGATTTTATTTCTTGTTTTTGAGATTTTGCGGAACAGTATTTAAAGTAGAACTCATGTTTGAGAACTATGTATTATGAATTCGTTATTTACATTGTATGAGCAAAAGATGGTGTTTAGCTATTTGTGGAGAATATGTTTTACATTATTTCTCGTAATGCATAGGAAGTTTACGTTGCTGTTTAGCAGGGCTCATGTGTTTAAGCATGAAAATTTTAGTGGGGTACTTGTTTTAGACTTTTCGGAGGAGATTTTCGCTATTTGACTGTAAATCGCTACTCATTTATTTCATACAATCATGATCTCTGCTTTATAATCGTTTTCAAGTGCAGCTTGACCTGAAAACTAATGGAGTGTTCAGATCACATAGTAATGGGCGCAATATGAATAACAAAACGTCATTATATAAATGAAGATCGTTACTGACGTCATAAAATTTCCAACGTACCTATGTAATATATCATCGTCGAATTAACATATATGTGTTCTTATAAATCAGTCGTCACATTACAGGATGTGACTATGTATCCAAGAGACGTATTAAGGCTAACACTGTGCACAGTGAATAAACAGTAACAAACTGCCATGGGTACTTTACCTACGCTCAAGCACAGATCGTTACAAAGCGACATCAGTGTCTGAGATCTGTAATATCTCAAGTTCCAAGGGTACCATGCAAGTTAGGCTAAGTGCCTGAATTATTCTCCTAATACATGCTCTTGAAAGCATTTTATCTGTGTAAGACGCTTTTCTGAGATCGTATTATGAGTATATATACCAAATTTACGTAATTGAAGGTAGTCTATCTCCCTCAGAGAGAAATGCACCACTTCGGATCGAACCCACCTGATGTACAAGACCAGAAGCCAAGAGGAATATATGTTTTTGCCCGTACAATATATGAAACGTTAAGAATTAGCTTACGAAACAAGTTCTGACATGATCATACAGACCTTTTACTCATATCGCAGCGGATTCTTAGCCCAACTGAGAGGTTCCGGAAACCGGTAGGGAAGAGAGAAAACCACCCTAAAGCAAAAACCCACTACCTGCCGATTCCCATTCACTTATAAAACCTGAACGAGCTCCCGTGCCATGTGTCTTGGTTTCGGATATAGCAAAGTGAGCTCGCCGAAAGAGTGCACTTGTATTGATAATAATTATTAGTATTCCATGGCATGCTTGTCAGCTGCTGAAAATTTTACTGATTGTATTGATAATAATTATTAGTATTCCATGGCATGCTTGTCAGGTGCTGAAAATTTTACTGATTGTGTTGTCTGCGAGTGTGTAACATAGTTAGGTGTAGATGGCTTCCCTATCTGTTTTGTAAGGGTGAAAGTGATCTTGTCAGTTCCTGCTTAAATTTTAAAAGGCGTAGTTTAATCGTGCGATGTGTTCTGCTCGGAGTGTACCTAAATTTAGAGCCCTAAGACCTCAGGCTTGCTTCACTCGTTGTACAATAAGGAGAGAGGCTGTAGATCTCCGCAAGTTCCTGAAAATTCCACTTTAAAATTCAATTTTTTCGGTCATGTTTTCAGAATTGTCTAGCCTGAAGTACTGGTAAGTTTCCGAATGTTACTGAAAATCTATAGAAATTAGAGTATAGCATTTTACAATGGAATAAGTGCAGCTTCATGTGTAAAACTGAAAGGTCCCAGAAGGGAAGGAGAAAACAAAATGAAACTCCACATGTTCAGAGGGTATGTGATGTCGTTTCAGTGATCACAAAAGCTACTCAAAGTTACAAACGACGTTGCAGTCCGAGCCCACGTATCAGTATAACGTTGTGCCCCTCTGGCCTAGATAAATACGCCAATCCCGTTGGGAAGGGTTTCATAAAGCTGTGGTATCCGTCAGAGTTTCCTCACTGCAAGCCGCGACCTGAAGTCATAACCAATGGTCCCCCACAATGGAACGGAGCGGAATGACAGCGCTACGCTATTCCAACAAATTTGAAGAACGGGACCTCTCCCCAGGTCGCCGCCACACTCACTGATGATGGTAATCCGGCGAAGTACGGCACCGCGATACGTCGCTGTACACGGTGGGAAGCTGTTCATAACCAGCTGATGCATCCCGAACGTGGCGTCACTCCAAACACAGCCGTTTGTGTTGTTGTGTTAACAACAGCCTTAACACGGTACTGTTATTCCCTAGTTCGGCAGCTGCTTGTCTCCGATCATTGGTTCGAGTTGGCACAGGATACTGCAGGTAGTCTATTATTTGTTCTTAAATGGCAGCTGCAGACATGAAGGCGTTACGATGTGCTTAGTGCCCAATAAGGCGATCCTCACTTGTGATGGCCAGACGTGGTTGACCGGAACCTTGACGACGAGTGTGCCTGCTCTCAAATTCCCATGCAATCCAACATTGGGTCCTGTCATATCCGCTGAATATTGCACGATTCGACCAGCCATTCAAATTGAGACCACACTGAGGTTCATTTCAGACACTGTCAGCTGCTGCGAACGCTGTATCACAAGAGTCCAGGGCACCTCCATGTCCTTCACTCAATATCTTATACGAGGGTGGTTTGAAAAGTATTCGGAACGGAATAGAAAAAAAAAGTACTTACATTACTGAAGCTTTTTTATTTTCCATTGTAGTCTCCTTGTAGATTAGTGCACTTGGTCCAACGATGTTCCAGTGCCTTGATCCCATCTCGAAAATGAATTTCCTCCAGGCCTGCAAAATAATTGTCAACTCTGCCTATCAATTCTTCGTTTGACGTGAATTTTCATCCACCAAGAAAAGTTTTCAGTTTTGGGAAGAGATGGAAGTCTGACGGAGCCATATCAGGTGTATATGGCGGCTGTGGCTACAATTCATGCCTTAGTTTGTGTGATTTTGCCTTGGCGACGGCACATGTGTGCGGGCACGCATTATGTTGATGGAAGATGACTTTCTTCCTTGCTAAACCTGGCCTTTTTCCCCGTAACTTATACTGCAATTTGTCCAGGAGGGTAGCACAAAATTTTACAGAAATTTTTGGCCCAGTTGGGAGACAATCTACAAACAGAATCCTCTTCGCATCCCAGAACAATGTTGCCATGATCTTTCCCGACCAAGGAACTGTCTTTGCTTTCTTAGGTGACGCAGTATCAGCATGTTTCGACTGCTTTGGCTATTGTTTTGTATCTGGGGTATAGTAGTGCACCAAAATTTCATCTGTGGTCACAAATCGGTGCAAAAAATCTTGTTCGTTTCTCCTAAAACGGACCAAACGTTGTTCCCATGTGTCCATTGTAATGCGTTTTTTGATCCAGCGTCAAGAGTCGTGGCACCTATCTTGTAGATAATTTTTTTCATTTCTAATTCTTCAGTTAAAATGTGATCTACCCTTTCAGATGACATCTGACAAGCGTGAGCGATTTCACGCACTTCCAATAGGCGATCCTCCATGACCATTTTGTGCACTTTATCAATGATATCTGGAGTAGTGAGACATCTAGATCGACCACTGCGCGGATCATCATCTAAGCTCTCCCGACCGCATTTAAATTCATTTAAGGAACCAGAGTCCCCCAGTGTATTATGGGAATCGGCATGAATGTCCTTTGCGATTATACCTTTCTTTACTTAATCACTAGTCGAATCTCGAGTTTTTCCATCTTCGCAAATCACTACGAGGAAACAACAAAGCCACATCACCGCCACAGCTCTCATCTAAGAGCACAGACGTGGCACGTGTTTACAGGCATCAGTCCAATGCGAATATCATGTGGAGAACTCGTTGTGTTAGCGCTGACCTCTCGTGGTGAGTCCGAGAACTTTTCAAACCACCCTCGTATACCCTACAGGCTTGGTAACAACATTAAACGCGAACAAAAGTAATGCACTCTTGTGGCCATTGTGTCAATCACAGAGAATTACAACTGTAATCGCTTTTTTAACTATAAGTAATGTATGATTTGTAAGGCATTCACTTTCAGTAACGAGAGGTCCCTCGTTGTGTCACTTAGTTGTCAACCATGTGTATACTTACAGGGTGTTTCAAAAATGACCGGTATATTTGAAACGGCAATAAAAACTAAAAGAGCAGCGATAGAAATACACCGTTTGTTGCAATATGCTTGGGACAACAGTACATTTTCAGGCGGACAAACTTTCGAAATTACAGTAGTTACAATTTTCAACAACAGATGGCGCTGCAAGTGATGTGAAAGATATAGAAGACAACGCAGTCTGTGGGTGCGCCATTCTGTACGTCGTCTTTCTGCTGTAAGCGTGTGCTGTTCACAACGTGCAAGTGTGCTGTGGACAACATGGTTTATTCCTTAGAACAGAGGATTTTTCTGGTGTTGGAATTCCACCGCCTAGAACACAGTGTTGTTGCAACAAGACGAAGCTTTCAACGGAGGTTTAATGTAACCAAAGGACCAAAAAGCGATACAATAAAGGATCTGTTTGAAAAATTTCAACGGACTGGGAACGTGACGGATGAACGTGCTGGAAAGGTAGGGCGACCGCGTACGGCAACCACAGAGGGCAGCGCGCAGCTAGTGCAGCAGGTGATCCAACAGCGGCCTCGGGTTTCCGTTCGCCGTGTTGCAGCTGCGGTCCAAATGACGCCAACGTCCACGTATCGTCTCATGCGCCAGAGTTTACACCTCTATCCACACAAAATTCAAACGCGGCAACCCCTCAGTGCCGCTACCATTGCTGCACGAGAGACATTCGCTAACGATATAGTGCACAGGATTGATGACGGCGATATGCATGTGGGCAGCATTTGGTTGGACGGCTTCGTCAATAAACAGAACTGGCGCATATGGGGAACCGAAAAGCCCCATGTTGCAGTCCCATCGTCCCTGCATCCTCAAAAAGTACTGGTCTGGGCCGCCATTTCTTCCAAAGGAATCATTGGCCCATTTTTCAGATCCGAAACGATTACTGCATCACGCTATCTGGACATTCTTCGTGAATTTGTGGCGGTACAAACTGCCTTAGATGACACTGCGAACACCTCGTGGTTTATGCAAGATGGTGCCCGGCCACATCGCACGGCCGACGTCTTTAATTTCCTGAATGAATATTTCGATGATCGTGTGATTGCTTTGGGCTATCCGAAACATACAGGAGGCGGCGTGGATTGGCCTCCCTATTCGCCAGACATGAACCCCTGTGACTTCTTTCTGTGGGGACACTTGAAAGACCAGGTGTACCGCCAGAATCCAGAAACAATTGAACAGCTGAAGCAGTACATCTCATCTGCATGTGAAGCCATTCCGCCAGACACGTTGTCAAAGGTTTCGGGTAATTTCATTCAGAGACTACGCCATATTATTGCTACGCATGGTGGATATGTGGAAAATATCGTACTATAGAGTTTCCCAGACCGCAGCGCCATCTGTTGTTAAAAAATGTAACTACTGTAATTTCGAAAGTTTGTCCGCCTGAAAATGTACTGTTGTCCCAAGCATATTGCAACAAACGGTGTATTTCTATCGCTGCTCGTTTAGTTTTTATTGCCGTTTCAAATATACCGGTCATTTTTGAAACACCCTGTACATTGTCTATAGTTAGAGCCGGCCAGTGTGGCCGTGCGGTTCTAGGCGCTTCAGTCTGGAACCGCGTGTCCGCTACGGTCGCAGGTTCGAATACTGCCTCGGGCATGGATGTGTATGATGTCTTTAGGTTAATTAGGTTTAAGTAGTTCTAAGTTCTAGGGGACTGATGACCACAGATGTTAAGTCCCATAGTGCTCAGAGCCATATAGTTGGAACTCTCATTGCTTTTTTTAAGCGTGCTGGTAGCACTAAACACGAGCAACATAAATGCACTCTGGTGGCCTTGTACCTGTCACAGAGAACTGCATCTGTAACCTCCTTTTGCTATGATAATTAACGAATGATCTGTTGTGGCTTGTACTTTCGATAATAGGTGGTCACCAGTTGTGTACTCTTAGTGACTTCCAGTTTATAGTGAATTGTAGCAGATCGTTCAGCGGTTTCTTAAAAGCAAGCTCATACCTTTACGCATTTTTCACAATATCCTAGTCACGTTTTTTGTTGCAAACTGAGATGTGAACATTCCACACACTGGTACATGAGTGTGTTTTCTTCGAACACATGAAGTTAGTTTGTCTCTGAACGAGTCTGCGAACTGCAGGGTATCCCTCTGCTACAGTGTTCAGTATTTCCGGAGAGAGCGTTACTTTCTGGCGTTTACTGGCATATTGATTTTTCCGCGTTGAAAATGTGTTATCTTTGAACACGAAGTTCGATCTGTTTGTTCTGACTGACGCTTTGTACAACATACACGGAAAAGTATCGGTCTTTCAAAAAGCCATCCGTGGCTTTAGGTCGTATGTCACTTTACTTTCTCGTTCACTTTATAGTGTTGCGACTATTTCCGTTAATAGGGATTCTTTTCTGTTTTTGAAAATATGTAGACACTCGATGTAAAATACTATCTAGAGCTTGTGGACTTCCATGGTTATGTATTTAATAGTAATGGGAATTAACCTTAAGTCTATCCTGTATTATTTTTCCTCTCGTAAATATTTCCAATCTTTATGAATTTTATGCTCAATACAATTGTACTTCTTTACCCTTTGCCCACGTTCGTAGCTTAGGCAATCACATTTCACTGAAATCAAACTAACTTCCGCGGACTTAATACCTCGATATATTGTTTTGGTTGAGGGAACATTTCGCTCCTTTGAATGTAAATTTAAGCCAATGGAAGGTCCGTTATAGCTGGAGAGAACTTCGACACACGGTTTACAGTGCTGAATACGTCTAGAGATGGTTCTTTTGTTATTCACAGTTCTTGTTGCCAGGTGTTTGGCAATACAAGGTGGAGAATACATCTGCATTGCAAGCGTTTGCTCTCCAAAAGAAAACGCTGCTACACCTTTAGTTTGTGTTAGAATGTTTGAATGTCTTGGTCATAATATTGCATTGCTTTAACACATGTTAAAGACCCTTTCATGTGTTACTTGGCGCTATAAAAATGTGCCTAGTACTTAATATTTCATGAATAGAGGTCCGATCGCGTTGTTACTCATTCATAGGTCAAAATTTCGCAGAAGAAGGGGAATATTAGTGCCGGAGTCATAATAGTTGGCTAGTTGAGCTTAAGCCAAGAAACAGATAGTAGCAGCTTTCAATCTCTTAACTTAAGAGCTGATTTCATTATATGGATGACGAATAACACTGAGTTCAAAGGAGACTTTAGTGCACTGACCTTAAATAGAAAAAGAACGGCATTAGGAAAGTATGACTGTTCCCAATATGTACACGAACAGCATTCGATAGTAGCAGGAAAACTAAAGCAAATGCTCAATACTTGTGAGAAACAGATGATAATGCAGGAGTGTCACAACTATTACCGCAGTTTGTTGAGTGATGTGTCCATTACGCACTGCCTGGCATATATGCTAAAGAGAATTCTGATGCATTTGAAACGTTTCTATAGGTAAGATTTCTGTTTGTTTTCATCCCTTCCTTGGCCTGTAGTTTCTCTTCTTTATTATTTTTACATCTACATTCATACTCCGCAAGCCACCTGAGGGTGTGTGGCGGAGTATCTGGAATTGGCTTCCGGTATGCGAAAATTTGTTATGTCTTGGTAATTCCAGGACAACGGATGTGGTATTACCTCTGCCCCTCCTTCTCCCCCAAAGAGGAGGGGGTGTATGCTTATAAATCTCATATCCTAACATTTGTAAATAGAGTAACTATAAATTAGACGCAAACCGATTTCTTACATTACGATACATCATTAACACTCTGTGAAACATTCAGTGGCTTGTACCTCAGTGCTAGTATAATGTACATTCGTTGTTTTGGCATAAAGGCGACGACATTCATCTGCAGGAGAATGCGATAGTTACCCATCTGGAACTCCTCAAAATATGGTAGAATGATAACTGTATTACTCTTAGAACACTGAAAAAATTGCCTCGGAACACTGATCAGCTGTCAGCTCTCAGGAAAAGCTGCTTGCCACCTTCTTTTCCTCCACTGTGACATTCTCGAGAGTAGGTCGTGAATCTGGGCCTTTTCCAGATACGATTAACTCAAACAGTGTACTACTGTGAAACTGCCACACAAATTGCACACCAGGGTCACAGTGACCCTCAATTATTTGTTCGAGAAACTGGCTAAATATAGAATATTTTATAATGAAATTGGACTCCTATACTATATGGCAGTTAATCAGGTGTAGATGTTAACCATTTAATAAAATGGACATAGTACACAGATATTTTGAGATGTTTTCAATTATTCATTAATCGTTTCATTTATTATTTCCACACTCTTGGAATATGGTCAACTATGTCTTAGGCTCTATTAAGAACAGCTGTATTCTAACAATGACCATTCCTGCCGTGGACGACTGTATTTTGTTCATCGCTGTCTGAAAATCGGCTGTCTGCTCAGTTTCGCCGTTGTCCGTAACTGCTACAAGAGCATCAGCTTCAGAATCACTTTCAATGCGAAAGTCACTTATATCATTTTCACGACTGAGTTCTTCTAACAATGCTTCCCGTATAATATCTTTCGTTAATAAAATGTCGTTCCTACCTTCCGTTTTCACATATATGAACTTCACACTCGTCGACAGAATATCTACACAATGAAACTTCCTGGCAGATTAAAACTGTGTGCCCGACCGAGACTCGAACTCGGGACCTTTGCCTTTCGCGGGCAAGTGCTCTACCAACTGAGCTACCGAAGCACGACTCACGCCTGGTACTCACAGCTTTACTTCTGCCAGTACCTCGTCTCCTACCTTCCAAACTTTACAGAAGCTCTCCTGCGAACCTTGCAGAACTAGCACTCCTGAAAGAAAGGATATTGCGGAGACATGGCTTAGCCACAGCCTGGGGGATGTTTCCAGAATGAGATTTTCACTCTGCAGCGGAGTGTGCGCTGATATGAAACTTCCTGGCAGATTAAAACTGTGTGCCCGACCGAGACTCGAACTCGGGACCTTTGCCTTTCGCGGGCAAGTGCTCTACCAACTGAGCTACCGAAGCACGACTCACGCCCGGTACTCACAGCTTTACTTCAGTGCTAGTTCTGCAAGGTTCGCAGGAGAGCTTCTGTAAAGTTTGGAAGGTAGGAGACGAGGTACTGGCAGAAGTAAAGCTGTGAGTACCGGGCGTGAGTCGTGCTTCGGTGGCTCAGTTGGTAGAGCACTTGCCCGCGAAAGGCAAAGGTCCCGAGTTCGAGTCTCGGTCGGGCACACAGTTTTAATCTGCCAGGAAGTTTCATATCAGCGCACACTCCGCTGCAGAGTGAAAATCTCATTCTGGAAATATCTACACAATGTTTACATCAGGGTCATAGTAGCCATTCACAAAATGTTTGTCATATTAATTGAACAACAATGTTTCACAACTTCAGTCATCTACTTGATCCCATCCAACGCTGGATTTTAATTGGTTGCAGCGGACTGTGTATATACAGCGGCACGTGCACAGTAATTAACAAAAAATTCCACGATCAGACATATCCTGGTATACACTTATAGGCTTAATAACGAAGACAGAGATGATTCTTTTGACTCCCGTTTGCTTTTAAGTGAGAGATTGTGACTGGAGTATTCATCAGACTCCGGTGGCACATCCATACAAGCGAGGCGTTGTGCATCATGGAGAGAACTGCTGATAAAACTCCAAGGGCTTACGTCCCGAAAAAGTCAGACTATGTAATACTTTCTACTGTCTACAAGTCTTTCAATTACCACTACGGAAAAAAAAATTAATTGAGGGGTCTGAAAGTCGTTTTCCTCGCGTACCATTCGAAAATAAAACGGAAATAGGTGAAGACTATACTGGTACACAATGTGTCTTCCGCCACACACTGAAAGAGGACGTGCGTGGAGACAGATGCAGTTTCCTCTATGTAGAATCTCGTGTGGGTCGAAAATAAGCGAAATATGTCTCGCGTCGGAAGAAACTCGTAAAATAGATCTTAGACTCCCATCATCAGTATTTGAGAGTGTCGCATGTTTCACAAACAGTAGCTTACTTCCTTTTAGTAAGTTCAGCTACCGGATCTGCCTGTCGTATACTAAGTTGCTGCGGGGTTTCCGCTTTCTGCTGAGGAGTAAACACAGTGTGTAATACTGGCCGGCGCCTTTTGAAGTACGACGACAGGACGGCGGGTGGGGGAGGCTGCGGCGCGCGTCCCAATTTGTCCCGGGAGGCTGGCAGGAAGCTCCCAGCTAGCACTACTTATCCCCGACAGCTGCGCAACAGAGGAGGCTCGCTTTTTTATTTGCGGCAGCCGCGGCCTGACATGCGAGATGATTATGGTGTCGCCGGTCGCCATGATTTGTGCTCTGGCGGAACCCCTCACACGCTTGGAAGCGGAAGGCGGGACAGAGCAGTGATTAGGGATTCGTTTCTGATTCCCAATGTGTCCTAGTTGCACAGCTCCGTCGTGCACTGATTAACACCGATTTTGTAGGCGTATTGTCACGGTAGTTCCTAAGTAAGGAAAGAAAGATAATTGTCTGACGGAAACTACCAAAATTTACCAGAACGAAGGAACAAAAGAAATGAGTTCTCTTTAGCTTCCTACGAGAAGGGTGCGTCGCAATAAACAAGCTGTAATTTAAAATACATCCAACTCTCATTTTTTAGCTCTTAACTTCAGATAAACGCGCTGATGACATTTCTCGTATAGACCCATCCAACGAGACAGAGAAAAAAAACGGAATGCTGTTATTATAAAAATAATTTTTTCAAACCACACTGAGTGCTGTGATCGAGTGAAGCAACACTGTCTTAGTTGTATTTAAGATACGTGACAGTTTCTTTATTATAGGACCTACAGACATTATGTCATTTCAGGGCGTTTCGCAGAGAATTAGTAAACAGTGTGCTGGTTGGTATTTTATTTTTTACATAAGCTTATTTCGGCTTTTCTGCCTTCATCGGTACATGTCCATGTAGATGGACAAATGTCAACTTTGAGTAAACGCTAAATAGTTACTGAAAAACCATTACATCCAACAACTACGGACAGCAGTTATAGTTTACTCGAAACTGACACTTGTCCGTCTACAACGTCAGGACATGTACTGATGAAGGCAATAAAGACTAAATAAAATTATATACAAAAATAAAATTTCAACCATCATACTGTCTACTAATTCTCTGTATAATTTACGAACACATTTCACAGGAATGTGAACCATACGACCACCCTCGTCTCCCAAACACACTTCCTAGAAGAGGGATCCAGTGTACTATGCATATTGTTAAATCGCAGCATCAGCGACATACCCGACCTGCTGTTATCGCATTTGAATTATGCTGCTGAACTAATCTTAATCCTTAACATTTGGCCAGCGAAGTATCAACGTTTTCTCTTTTGAATTCTTCAGCCTGGCACCTAACGAGATGGTGCAGTGATTATGACACTAGTCTCGTTGGAAAAGTACGGGCTTCGAGTTACTCTCCGATTTAGGCTGTCCATGGCTTTTATAAATTGCCTAAGACGAATGACGAGGAAATTCCTTTGGATAAGACACGACCGATAGTCTTTCACATCCTTCCCCATTCCAAGCTTGTGTTCTGTTTCTAATTCGTCGTCGACGAGGATTTATAGCCTGAAGTTTCTTCATTCCTACAGTACGGGGACTGCCAGTCTGCTCTCAAAGAAACAAATACAACTAATTGTACAGAAATAGACTGATGAATTCTTTAGTGTTGGATGAAACCATTGCTGGTGTGCAGAGGAAGAAGTCATAATCAGTAAATATCTGAAAGCGATTTAAAGTGGAATGACAAAGATTAACTAGATTTTGGAAAGACACACAACAATCTGAATTTCGTTTGAAGTATAATAAGAATATACAGTGTAGTCTAGCCAAAAGGTAAATTGAATACTAAAGCCATATTCTACTGATAATTGAGTATTCCTTAACGTTCAGTGATCCAAGTACAATTCGGAGAGGAGACAGAACTAATTCGTATACTTCATTGGTTAAACACGTCAAAATCTGTATGAGCAGTAAATTGGCTTCGCATATTTATTAAATTATTTGTGGGAACTTGCAAGGTTTGTTGCAGTTGGCTTGGGCGTTTCCTAGGCTGGCAGAACCAGCTAAGTTCTGTAGAGGAGAATAATAACGCATTTGCCCCAGGGACATGCTGGGAGACACTTCTCTGTAGATCATCGTAGAGAGCAGCAGAGGGAGATTTCTCGAACTCAGAGAAGAGCAAAGATGTCGGTCTCAACTGAGAATACTCAGGCAATGCTGCAGCCATTTTCTGCTGTCATACATAATTAGAGTTCTAAGAATGGAACGTATTTGCATCTACTGAGACAAGATGAGTGCGGATATATTTATTTTGCATTAGGGTTTCGTTTTGCTGATTTAATTTTCACAGCAGCTAGGTGCACGCACCAATGCTTAGGTGAGAGTAGTGTTTGTGCGTGCTTTTCCGGGACCATTATCTAAGGTAACGTTCTCATTCAAATGAGCAAAAACATGAAATTTTTTGAGACAATAAAAATACATACAAAAGATCTGTTGCACGATTATGTTTGATCATACTTTGAACTTTGTTTCAGATTTTCAATACAAAACAGTTACGCCCGTAATTACGGCTTGATCAAGGGCATGCGAGTTTGAGGTACGCAGACTGCATGCAGTGTAGCCCCTCAGGTGTTATCTGAAATGAAAAATGGATAACATCACTCGATACTACTTCAAATTTGTGGGAGTTTATACCTAACCATAATGAAATAACCTTAAATTTAACGATCTGATGCTAACCCGAACCCTGAGTTCTATTTTTGTGGGTTTCTTTCACTAATGGCTATACGAAAAACGGTTAATATTGACGAATTTCATATATTACAGATATAAGCTCTCAAGAAAAGTGTATACACTTCGGGGGTCAGAAGTAGAAGTTAATAGATAGAACCGTTTTTATTTTATGCTGGAAACAGTTTTGGAAAATCGTTTCTCTAGAAATACCTTTCTAAAGTTTATGAAAATCTTTTATATATACTATTAGTTCAATTGCCCTAAAAGTTGTATATTGTTATATATTTTTGATATCTCTGAACACAAATCTGAAATTAGACTTTCAAAATTCAAAATGGGTAATCGACTGTGGCGGACCGAAATGTATGTTTTGATTAGTTTTGACCAAAATTTGACGAAAAAACAATTGTTTTTGTTACTTACGTTTACTCTGCAATTCCAGGTTCGTATATCAACCCTTCCTCTAACTGGAATTGTTCCTGGAATTATTTCTTGGCGAGAAAATCTGATCTAGCTTAGCTGGATATGATGTGTTCGGCAGCCTGCACATGTTGTTCGTCAGCTTTTTCGGCGAATATTTTTGCATGCATACTGCAATGTAAATCATTTTGTGAACGTGTATTGCGGCACGACAAGTTTTCTACTTGAACCGCGGGTCTCCAGCTGAGAGTGCCCCACAGTGGCCGTGACACTGCTTCGAACAATGAGCTGTAAGAACTTTTGTAACTCACGGGTTAAAAGACCTTTTTGTCCCAGCCCTCCAGACACATATACTTTTGGAAAAATGCGATAAAAAAAATCTAATTTTTGATCATCTTGATTGCGAATCTGGCATTAACTCAATAACATTTTCCGCCATCGTTGGTCGTGTTCGTGACACAGGTTTGCACTGTTTTTACCATGTGGCCACCTACCTGTACCAAGGTTACTGTTTTATTATTTTATTATTTTCAATCCGTTATTCGCTTAGTAACTGGTTGTATTCTTGTTTCAGCGGATAAAATGTTTTTGATGTCTTATAGCAATAGATCGGATAGTAATTGTGACTCATAGTTTCCTTACACACTTTGATAAATCCCATTATCAACATCCCATTACATAAACAATTATCCGTAGCATGAACTTGTTCTCTTTCAGTTCGCACGATCTTATGGGGACTTTTCCACCACTGTAGGTCACCAGAGATAGAAACTGTAGCTTCTCAGGGATCTGTTGAATTTCTCAACCAACACATCACACTATCATTTGATTTCTAAAATCTGTTAAATTCTGAGCCTCCAAAAATTGCACCAGAAGTATCTATTATTAATTTCGGCAGGCCTTCACAGAAATAAGGTACTGGAGAACATAACAACCTACATCAACATCGACTCAGTTAGAAATGCCTGTCGTATCCCTTAATTATCTATACGTATACATGCCTGTCCTCACCTGATTAAGGGTTGTGGAGTAACAGAACTGAACTACAGGGTGGTCCATTGATAGTGACCGGGCCAAGTATCTCACGAAATAAGCATCAAACGAAAAAACTACAAAGAACGAAACTCGTCTAGCTTGAAGGGGCAAACCAGAGGGCGCTATGGTTGACCCGCTAGATGGCGCTGCCATAGGTCAAACGGATATCAACTGCGTTTTTTTTTTAAATTGGAACCACCATTTTTATTACATATTCGTGTATTACGCAAAGAAATATGAATGTTTTAGTTGGACCACTTTTTGCGCTTAGCGATAGATGTCGCTGTAATAGTCACAAACGTATAAGTACGTGGTATCACGCAACATTCCGCCAGTGCGGACGGTATTTGCTTCGTGATGCACTACCCGTGTTAAACTGGACCGTTTACCAACTGCGGAAAAGGTCGACATCGTGCTGATGTATGGCTATTGTGATCAAAATGCCCAACGGGCGTGTGCTATGTATGCTTCTCGGTATCCTGGACAGCATCCGAGTGTCCGCACCGTTCACCGGATAGTTACGTTATATAAGGAAACAGGAAGTTTTCAGCCACATGCGAAACGTCAACCACGATCTGCAACAAATGATTATGCCCAAGTAGGTGTTTTAGCTGCTGTCGCGGCTAATCCGCACATCAGTAGCAGACAAATTGATCGAGAATCGGGAATCTGAAAAAGGTCGGTGTTGAGAATGCTACATCAACATCGATTGCACCCGTACCATATTTCTATGCACCAGGAATTGCATGGCGACGAAGGTCGTGCACAGTTCTGCCACTGGGCACAAGAGAAATTACGGGACGATGACAGATTTTTTTGCACGCGTTCAAGTTAGCGACGAAGCGTCATTCACCAACAGCGGTAACGTAAGCCGGCATAATATGCAGTATTGGGCAACGGAAAATCCACAATGGCTGTGACAAGTGGAACATCAGCGACCTTGGCGGGTTAATGTATGGTGCGGCATTATGGGAGGAAGGGTAACTGGTCCCCATTTTATCGATGGCAATCTAAATGGTGCAATGTATGCTGATTTCCTACGTAATGTTCTACTGATGTTACTACAAGATGTTTCACTGCATGACAGAATTGCGATGTACTTACAACATGATGGATGTCCGGCACATAACTCGCGTGTTGTTAAAGCGGTACTGAATAGCATGTTTCATGACAGGTGGATTGGTCGTTGAAGCACCATACCATGGCCCGCACGTTCACCGGATCTGACGTCACCGGACTTAATCTGTAGGAAAAGTTGAAGGATATTTGCTATCGTGATCCACCGACAACGCCTGACACGCATTGTCAATGCATGTGCGAACATTACGGAAGGCGAACTACTCGCTGTTGAGAGGAATGTCGTTACACGCTGCCTCGTGATGACTGGGTGTTGTGTGCTGTCCTTAGGTTAGTTAGGTTTAAGTCGTTCTAAGTTCTAGGGGACTGATGACCATAGATGTTAAGTCCCATAGTGCTCAGAGCCATTTGAACCATTTTGTCGTTACACGTATTGCCAAATGCATTGAGGTTGACGGACATCATTTTGAGCATTTACTGCATTAATATGGTATTTACAGGTAATCACGCTGTAACAACATGAGTTTTCAGAAATGATAAGTTCACAAAGGCACATGTATCATATTGGAACAACCGAAATAAAATGTTCAAACGTACCTACGTTCTGTGTTTTAATTTAAAAAACCTACCTGTAACCAACTGTTCGTCTAAAATTGTGAGCCATATGTTTGTGATTATTACAGCGCCATCTATCACAAAGCGGAAAATGTGGTCCAACTAAAACATTCATATTTCTTTACGTACTACACGAATATGTAATAAAAATGGGGGTTCCTATTTTAAAAAACGCGGTTGATATCCGTTTGACCTATGCCAGCGCCATCTAGCGGGCCAACCATAGCGCCATCTGATTTGGCCCTTCAAGCTAGACAAGTTTCGTTCTTTGTAGTTTTTTCGTTTGACGCTTATTTCGTGAGATATTTTACCCGCTCACGATCAATGGAACACCCTGTATAAATATGCATTTCATCGAAGAATTAAACTCCCCAGCGACGAGTACTGTTTTAATTTTACTTTTACCATAAAAGACGTTTGTAATTTGTGTCATAAATCAGTCGGAATGCATGCAAGTGCTGTAGCAACAATATTTGAGTTACTTCTTCCTTCCACGACTCGTTGTGCCATCTTATCAAAGTAAAATAAAAGTAATCCTTATGAACTTTAGAGTGACTATGAAGTGTCGTGTAAAATATCTCATTTTAAAGAAAATGTTGTACTGGTTACAAAACTGATCTTATATTTTATGAGCTTGTAATATTCTCAGATTTATCGGGAAATTAATACTGGAACTAATATTTCAGTAATATTAATTCACCTGATATATTTGGGTTCCAGTTTTATGTGTAGGACATAACGTTTTGTCTTGTAACCTTAATTGAATGAACTTTACTTTTGAAAACATTCTATACTTCAATTCCGATATTGTATGAGACGATCCTTTGTCAGTACGAGATACAGTTTTGTAGTTTGCCAGAAGAGCATTCCCCCCATGAAACTAATAATCCTACCGTGATCTTTAGTTGTTGGAGATCCTCATTCCATCTCAGCAAATTATGTGGTAATGAATTCATCTGCTTTCAACACTCGAAATACGGATTTCTTACTGAGATGTGGGAATACGATTTCGAAAGGGTTGTATGTTATCTGCGGAATGAGAAAGCAAAATAATATGTCTTACGAATAACAAATATGGAGTTTATGAAATACCAGTTTAGGTTAGTGTCAAGGTGTCTGTTGCACGGTGCCCAGGTCGACTTTGCTCCGATAATCGATAATCGACTGCTTAAATTATGTCTCGAAAATTATCAGTTGCGTTTTCCCCTCTCGCCATTCCCGAATAGAACAAGAAAGAGGGTAAATGGTAATACATGCAAAGTGAACCCCGTCACACACAATAAAGTTGGTTAGGGATGCGGCATCAGAAGGGGTTCTCACTCTTTGTTATCAGTGTTAGACAGCTCCTGTTAATATCCACACTTTTTATATATTTCATTTCTCTCAAAGCATGCCTCTATGTTATTTGTATCGCTTTCGTTGTTGCGTGAATTGCCTTATATTAATACAAACTTGTTTGACTTCCTCTGCCAGATCTCTGACAGTGATGAAGCACATATAATTAGAACAATACCTAAGATTTCAATATGTTTTATAATGCGAAAAATTCTTCAATAGCCAATCACTTAAACTGGAAGTAGAGGAAAAATTGTTAACCCTTCGATAATAATCAATCGTTCTATTCACCACTTCTGCATTTCGTTTTACATTTCTCCTGAGGTATGTAGAGCATTGCCCTCATCCCGATTCGACTGTCACTCTGTGCGTTGTCGAATAGTTAATACCACACGCTGAACATACGAGGAAATAAGATATATAACAGTATTCTACGTGAGATAAAAAATAATGAATTACACCAAATTATTAAAATTCTCCGCTCATTCATATTAAGGATTGTCATTAAATGTTCATTATAATAGATTTTTATTTTCTAATGGAAGTACGAGGAAACTTCGCAGCCTTTATATACTGCACCTTGAGAAGCGAAAACTTGTGTATGTGATTCATAGGAGTATTAAAAGAATAAGCACAAATTAACTGTACTCTGAAATTATTTATACTGGTCCATTGCACTGTGCAAAGTTCCATGGCAAAAAATCTCCATATCCTCAAGCAAATCAAGAAAACCTCTCTTTTCGGCTCTATGACATCTCAGATCGCCTGATGTTTGTCTTCTCAACGAGCAGGTAACGGTGAGAGGCGTTCATTTCTGGGAGTTGTTCTCCGAACATTTGCTTGTCCGAGGAAGGGGAGTGTAGGAGGAGGGGGGAGGGGAGGTGACCGCTGCGGGTTTGCAATACGAACAACTTTTTTTTTTCCCCTTTATTGAGTTTCGATTCCCCCAGAAGGGGGCGGGCTGGCAGCAGCTTAGTACGCCGCTCTTGAGCCTACAGCATTTGTTTTAAAAAGATGAAGATAATAAATAATATATACAGGCGATAAAATCAGTGACCTAAATGGTAAGATTACGGAAAATCATGGAACTTGAAACATAAAACAAAGGGTTGATGGTGTTAATAAAATACATATGAAGAATAACATTTGTGACATCCTCCTACCATTTAACCTTGACATCTACTCCGTACATCCTGGGTTCCTTTTCGCTGTTTCTTCATAAATAGGGGCGTTTTTCCGCTTATCGAGCGTTTGCAATCGAGCATGATTTTAGCCATTCTACCAGCAATGAAAAATAATAGCTTTTCATCGACTTAGCTAGGTAAAATATGTACACTGTACTTGGTAGTTCTATTCCCTTGCAGCGCCATCCGCCCTTATGGAAATGATGTGTGTTCTTCAATAACTATGCTTTTTCCCTTTAGATGGCCTCAGTGGTTCGATCTAGCTCGCTGAAGGAGTAGATTAACAGATTATGTCGTTACAGTTTTTCCGTTTTCTAATGGTTGACATGTTTTTATCAGTATCACCTTACTCGATATATGGCGGCCTTTATATTTTTCGGGCAAATTTACGTAGATAATCGTTGTTTCAACGAATACTTTAGACCATTAGAATATAAGTTTGCTGCACTGAGCAGATGATCTATAATCACAAGGTTGTTCATACCTGTTCACACTAGAACGATATAAAACAGTATGTTGTGTTGTTCTATTCCTGCTGATTATTTATGTCATCTTACATCGAGTGACGTCTATTTATTTGATAATTTTAACTTTTGGTTTTATAAATGGTTTTGTATCTCCTTATATGTACTAACTTTTAAAGAAAATATGTATTTTGTGAAAGCTGATGCATCTGACAATTTTCGCACCTAAACTGAGCCATTCTTATTTAAAAAATTGGTTGTTAGATGGTAAACGATTATCGGTGTTTAGAGTTGGTTTTATATATTTTGAGCGGGCTGCTCTTGATGTTGACTTTTGAGCACCTATTTTATTGCCGGTGGTTGGCAGTAACATGGCAATCCTTGTTTCTGTTACCACCATACCCATGAGAAATATAAGGGCGCATAGTACATTTGTTCATGAGGCTGTAGTTCGCATAGTAGACCTATAGTTGGTATCCACATAAATGCGCAACGCTTTGTTAATCGCATTATTTAAGTAATACGATTGTTTATCTCATGCTGTAATTTTTCCTCAACTCTGTCAATTTTGGATTTGTGCATTCAGTAATGTAGCGTCATCTATTAGAAGTAATAAAAATGTCCCTTTTGATGCACTTGTAGTTCGTATGTAGAACGGCAGATGGCCATCGATTCCACTATTCTGTTTAGTCGTTATGACAAGTTTCATTTCCTAAATTTGTGTGAAAGGAATCATATTTTTAGCGAGTTTATCTCCTCTTACAATTTTGACGATCGTAATTTTGACGTATATATTTAATTTATTTTTATCATCTGACAAACAACGTTTCAGACATTTTCACTTCTTGTAATTATTTAAATTGGTAGTGTCAGTTACCCTCACTGCATAATTTTTTGTAATGTGATATATTCCTTACTGCTTTTATTTTGCATTACTTTTGTATTTTACATAGATGGCGCTTATTGCAACGTGGTGCCACCTCATGTTGCCTTGTTGTAGTGTTGAGCTATGATGTGTCACTTCATAATAGAAATCTGCCCAGGATCGTACTTCTACTTATGGCAGGTATCGGTTAGAAAAATGGTATGTTATGACTGAGTTTTAATTTCAGACATCAGTATATGTTGTAATTGATGTATCTATGTTTTATTGTCAATTTTTTCGTTTGTTAAAGCAGTTGTTGTTTATGCCCTGTCTCTTGTATTTGTTTTAGCACCGATGAAGACTGATATCAGTCGAAATCGATTTGCAACAAGGTGAATGAATTACTTTCCGCTACTGGTTTCTACATTCCTTAGAATTTTATATTCCACGGTAGCTGCACAGAAAGGGAACCTTATGGAGCCCTACATTCAAAAATAATAATGGTTTATTTAGGTCTACCGTCTTTTCACGGTCGTTGTTACTGAAGGTAACTCTTGTAGACTGTTAGACGTCGTCTGGTTCCTCTTTAACTTTCCAGCTTCTCTAGAACAGGTGCGCCAAAGCTATCTCTTATAAGCTGACAAGAGACTGGTCTTCGACAGTTACCAGCTAACTAAGAAAATCAGAAGACCCCGAAGAAGATCCCAGCAGAGAGGTCTGAATTTCGTTAATATAAAAATAAAAGTGACTTATTTGTCCAGGAAGAACGATCTGAGTGCAGCTGGCATAAATTAATAATTCAGTTGTGGTCTCGTCCACTGTCAAAACGCTATGTCTTTAATAACACACTGTACAGCTAACATAAAACGCAAAGCAGCCCCCGGAAAAATACGCATTCTGTATGAACCGCTTACCTATCGTAATATGTTATGATCGTTCCATTACTTCTAGTGATGCTACAGCTTGTGACAAACTGCTTCTTAGGAAACAAATTATGCTCATTTTATTTGTTAGTGATGTGTTAAATTACAAATAAGCTTTCCAAAGAAATTTTCAGCACCCTAAGCGATTTACGTGTCTGATGGAGAAAGTTCTCCGGACACGGGATAGAACTGTTTGTGTAGTATTTGACCTAATAGGGAAAAATTTTTAATCCGTTAGTCTGAGAAAGTGGATTCTGTTGATCACAGGGAGACTCTTACGGATTGAAGTGCTAAAAAGAAACTGGCCTGAGTCACATCTAGAGAAGTAAAAATAAAGAAATAGGGTGATGAATTTAAGGTCACGCTGTCCCGTGAGTCTAGTCAGCTCAGCAGACTCCTGGAATTCTAACGCTGCTGCCGCCGTCATCAAGGCTGCCCTGCTGGAAGTCGACCGGCCTCTCCTGGTTCCTGCCCGCCGATGTGTTGCGACTTGCGCCACGCTGCTGCATGCCCTGTTTGGTCTGCTCTGTCCGACCATGAGACGAAGGTTGGTGTACAGGTCACCCATGGCCCTCTGGCCACAGCTGTTCCCAGGACATGACCAGACTGGAACCCGCACCCTCCTGGACGCTGTGCCACAACTTGCTGCTAGTGGTGTCTGCCGGAAGACAACACCTGCCGCCGTCTCAGGGGGTGTTGCAGCGCTGCTGCACCTCCCGCAGTGTATGCCTCACCCGGATCCCGGTACTCAGGTGGGAATCGAACGTGGCTCGTAGACTCTATTGGACCCGAGGCCCTCCTGGACCCGCTGCAGACCGCTCTCGCTGCCCTCTTTCAGGCTGACTGTGCAATCTCCAAGTTATAGGCTGCTGTTCTGTCCCGCCCTGGTGTTGTGGCCCCAGAGACAGAATATATCCCGAACGAGTACAAAGAAAACAGAATACAAGTTTATACAGAATACTTATAACAATGCTGCCAGACTGGCACCTATTAGTGAAGATCAGCACAGGTCCGTCCCGACGGTCGACTGACCTGGCACACTATGTCCCAAGCTGAAATTGCCTGTCTATTTATACTGGTTTCTCCCTCGCTTTTGATGTAGTGTCAAAGAGAGACAGAAGATATGGCAGGGATGAATTCCCACACGTCAGCCATTTACAAATCACCACTCTAGGCTGTGGCCTAGTGCCCTGCCTCATACACCGCAATAACTTAAAGCAGTGCTGCAGTTTCCTACCTTGTTGTTGCTCCACTCAAAAGAAATCGTGCGTACAATACCGCCATCGCATCTCCATCCCCGAAGGTTCCATGGTTACCTTACCTGGTCCGCTGGCTGTCGACTGTAACCACACTCCTCTGTCAGTGGCCCCAGATTTCATCTCCCAACCGCACCTTCATTGAATTTTCATAAAATTTCCATTTCCGTCGACTAGGACCTCCCTCCTTTCAACAAGATTCGTCCTGAATGCCTGTGGCTGCATAAACATACCTTGTTCACAAAACTTACATTCTAAAGACTAAAACTAACGAGAACATCAAAACATTAACTCTACACCTATGCACTGTTTACACTGATTACTCATGCTGTAGGCAACTGATGTAGTGGCACCTCTACCACTGGTGCATGTTTAGACATTCTCCAAAAAGCTATACTCAAGAAAAGTAGAAGAACGGTACACTCGGTGGCTGAAATGCTTACTCTCATTATCCTTTGGCTCCAATGCTGTTGTAACGTTCGAACGTGTTCCAATACTTTGTTAACCATGATTAATAAAGGAATGCTACGGTTCCAAGAACGTAAAAGACGCAAAAATAAGTGCACGACCACCCGTCACGAATGCAACCAAACACCTCAACTACCCCACTACACAGGCACACCTCAATGCTACTTGTTAGACAGAGGATGTGGGAGTGGGGTCGAACCTGGGACTCCTGATGTCAGAGCTGAAGCCGGGACCCAGCGCACCATATTTTGTCACGAGGCCGAGCAAGTTCAAGAGCATAAACGAGCAGCGCAGAGAGGAACAGCGGTATTCGGTAGCATTTGTTTATTCCGATAATTTACAGTACTCGATGGGTGAAGCGTAGTGTCTGCGTCGCGTCCTCTTCCTGTCCCACAAGTCCAGCCGGCTCAGCAGACTCCTGGTATGCCGACACCACTGCTGTCATCATCAAGGCCACCCTGCTAGAAGTCGGCCGCGCTCTCCTGGTCGCCGTCCACCGAAGCGTTGTGTCATGCGTCACGCTACTGCCCGCGATTCCGGAGACTGCTGCAGTCCCTGGTCATCGCCGCCCTCTGCCCCGTTTGGCCTACTCTGTCTGACCACGGGACGAAGGTGGGTGTACTGGTCACACGTGGCCCTCGGGCCACCTCTTCTCCCAGGACAGGACTGGACTCGAACCCGCGCCCTCCTGGACGCTGTGCCGCCACTTGCCGCTAGTGGTGCTTGCCGGATGGCAACACCCGCCGCCGTCTCTGGCGGTGTTGCAGCACTGCTGTGCCTCCCGCAGCGTACGCCTCACCCGGACCCCGGTACTCAAGGTGGGAAGCGAAACTGGCCAGTAGACTCGAGTGAAACCAAGCCCCTCGTGGACACACTGCCCTCTTTCAGGCAGACCGATCTCCAAGTCCCAGGCTGCCGTTCCGTCCCGTCACGATGTTGTGTACCCGGAGCAGAATATAGCCCAACAAGTACATAGAAAACAGAATACAAGTTTATATAGAATACTTGTAACATTGCTGCCGGACTGGCCCCTACAAGCGAGGACACAGGTCCGTCCCGACAGTCGACTGACCTGGCACACTATGTCTCAAGCTAAAATTGCCTGTTTATTTATACTGGATTCTCCCTCGCTTCTGATGTAGTGTCAGAGAGAGACAGGAACTATGGCCGAGATAAATTCCCACAGCCGGCCAGAGTGGCCGAGCGGTTCTAGGCGCTACAGTCTGGAACCGCGCGACCGCAGGGTGTGATGTCCTTAGGTTAGTTACGTTTAAGTAGTTCTGAGTTCTAGGGGATTAATGACGTCAGAAGTTAAGTCCCATAGTGCTCAGAGCCATTTGAACCATTTTTTTTGGAAATTCCCACACGTCAGCCATTTTCAAATCGCCACTCTTGGCTCTGGCCTATTGCCCCGCCTCATGCATCACAATAACTTAAAGCAATGCTGTAGTTTCCTACCTTGTTGTTGCTCCACTCAAAACAAATCGTGTGTGCAATACCGCCATCGCAGCTCCGTGCCCGCGAGTGCCATGTTTACCTTGCCTGGCCCACTGGCTGTCGATTGTTATCACACTCTGCCAGCGGCCCCATATTTCATCGCCCAACCGCGCATCCATTGAATTATGATAAAATTTCCCTTTCCTTCGACTAGGTCCGACACTAGCGCAGCAATGTGCTCACCATACGCTCAGGACTGAAAAGAGCGAAGTGATGCAACTGACAGGGATACCAGTACACTGTCAAACACATAAGTGCGAGGCTATTAAAATTTCAAAGTGTTTTGCATTTCTTGACCAATCGAAACTTACTTTCGGAATATCCTTCGTATTTCCAGAACTGGATTTCTAGCACTTAAGTTTACATTTAATTTCAACATTTTTGTCTTATCCAGCTAATCTTTCATTGTTGTTTCCAGAGTGCATTTTATATTCTCCTTACTTGTACATCGTTAGTTATTTCACTACGCAAAACTCAAAAGCTCATCACTGAATCTGGTGTCTCATTTCATAATATAATACCATCAGAATCATCTACTTTACTTCGACTACCCTCCATTCACCTACTTTTAGTTTTGTTGATATTCATCTTACTAACACTTTTCAAGACAGTATCCACTCATCTGATCTTCCACCTCCCCTGCTGCCTCTAATAGAATGACATAATTATCAGCAAAACTTAAAGAGTTGATTTCTTCTTCTGAACTTCAATTAGATATACAAATTTTTGCTTAGTTTCCTTTTTTAGCTTGTTCGATACACAGACTGAGTTATATGGATGCCTGACTGCAGCCCTGTGTCACTTCCATTCCCATTATTGTCTGACTTTCATGTCCTTCGACTGTTAAAAACACAGTCTGGTTTTGACGCAAGCTACAGGAAAGTTGTCGCTCCTTCTATTTTATCCCTGATAATACCATAATTCAAAATGATGTATTGCACCGATTATCGTCAAACGACTTCTATAAATCTAAAAATTCTTTATATATAGGTCTGCCTTTCTTACATCAAATTTGCAAGATAAGTCGTTGGATGGCTTTAATAGTCGTTCCATTCTTCCATAGGTATCTCATGTTAGTAATTTGCGACGATGATTGATTAAAGTCATTGTTCTTTAATATTTACAGCTGTCGGCGCTTTCCTTCGTAGGTAACGCGATTATTACATTGTTCTTGAAGTATGAGGGTGTTACCCCCTGTCTCATATATTCTGCATATGGTGTAGAACAGTTTAATCATGGTTGATTCTCCCGCAGTTATTAATAATTCAGAGAGAAAGCCGTCAACCCCAGGTGCGCAGTTTCACCTTAGGTACGTAAGAGCTTTGTCGAATCCATCTCTCAGTATCTCATCTCCCATTGCAGCTTCATCCATTTCCCCTTCAATTTCCAATACATTCTCCTCCAATTTCTTTCATTTATATTGCCATTCTGTATATTCTTTCAGCATTCACTATCCCCATCTTTGCTTAATACTTGCTTTCCGTCTGAGCTCTTGATAATCATACAGCTGTCTCTATTCACTCCGAATATCTCTTTAATTGTCCTACAAGTTGCATATACATCGCCTGAACTCATTCTTTATTCTGTAGTTTCGCGTTTCTCCTTTAGCCTTCCCTGTTTTCCCATTTTACACCTACCGATACTATCATTTCAGGACGTCTGTTTTCCGTCTTGCCTACTTTATTTCCGGCATATTTGTACATTTTCCTGCCATCAATTAAATTTAATACAGCGTACGTTATCTATGGGTTTCCACTGGGCCATTTTTCCTGGTTGTTCTTCTGCTTCCTTCACTGTTCATCTCCTTAAGCTACCGATTCGTCTGCTGATATTTTTATTCGCCTATTCCTGTTAGTCATCTGGTAACGTTCTCTTTCGAACTAACTGTCAAATCCGGTTCTTTCAAATTATCCAGCCCAGTCTCCTTAATTACACATCTTTGTGTACCTTCTTCAGTTTTAATCCGCATTTCATAGCTAATAAACTATAGCCAGAGTGAAAATCTGCTGCTAGGAATGTTATGCTGTTTAAAATTTGGCTTATACATCTCACAGTGCGGCATTAATATCAATTAAACGTAGTTTCTATTTTATTTTAGAATTTAATCTCTATTTTTGTGATTTGTACACATTAATAAATCAGAAATGCTGGTATAGCAGTGGGCATTTTTATTTCCCGTTACGACCGGCACCAGGAAAATTCCACCGTGGCTCAATGTGTGCTTCCCTGGGGGTGGAAGGAGAGAGAAACATCTTTTTAAAGAAACAGGGTGTAGCTTACCGAGGTCGCTGGAACCCGCAGCTATCTCTGGATCATCTTGTTAACCTCCTTCCCCGTTTCATATGACCTTCCTTAAAGCTGACTGTCAGGGAAGTACGTGAGCGCAGATAGCGACGGTGGACCGTTCATCATTGCCCCCTGTTGACTTTATAGCCTGTATAATGAGCTTGTAGTACAGCCCTCGCCTCAGGCCTTCATGGGGGCCGCTATTCAAAGAAGCCCGGCTACTATCTGCCTGACAAACTTCCACTCTTTCTCCAGCCGCGGCCCTTATTACGTGTTAACACACGGCCTAGTTTCTTCGGAGCTAGGAAGCAGTTTATCTTACAGAAGGCACTCGATATTTCATAAACGAAAGAAATAAACCAACTACGTAATATAATTATAACACGATTAATGTTCGTAAACGTTATTAGAGACCATTTCCTCCTCACTCTAAGCAAGTGGGAGAGTTGCATTTCGGATGCAGGAGTCCGGAATGTCGCAAAACCCGCCCTTTGAAAGCAAATTCGCCCGTTTATTTCCCGATTAGGGGTTAAAAACAAGACATTTTAGTTCTGTGCTTACTACCTTATTGTCCTGTGTACAACGTCTGTCGGAAGCAAATCACAATTCCAAAATTCCGTAAAAATGAGAAAAAGCAATTACCTAAACAATTTCCCTTTGTCGTGAGAAGTCCTGTGGGAAATGGAGCTTGAGCTGCGGGATGAAAGGGAAGACGCCCGCAGCCACTCGGGTTTCTTCATCTCGGCAAACAATGGCGGCTCCGTCTGAAACACAGTCTGATCCTTTAAAAACCATCCGCCATTCCATACAATGAAAACTGTGTGCAGGCGACATTTTCATCAAAGTGCATTGTACCGAAGAGAAACACGACGTGCATTGTAACTTTTCTCTTTTAATTTTCCTTCGGTTGTTAGACCACTTACTAATGATCCTACAAAATTATCCTAGAGTAATTTCGAAACGAAATATGATACTGTATACGTGGATAAAACTTATTCTAAGATTACAGTTCCGCAGTGTGACTGAATAGATTTGCATGAGCCTCACATCCCGATCGTCTAAACTACAATTACTGCGTGACAGTTAGCCTCAGCCTTCGGAAATATGGCAATCGGTTTCGGAACACAGCCAGAACATGGGGAAATGTATCTTTATTGCTGAAAACCCTCTATTACCCAACTTTAAATAAAGATATGTCATAATTTCGATAAATTCTAATGACGATGAGTAGAACTGCTCATTATTTTCCAACGTAAAATAGAACAAAAAATTATTAAAAAATACTATGTTCGCCAGTACACTTACAGCTCCACTGCGTGATTTATTATTTATTCCAAAAGTGGATCTCATTGTTTAGACAACTGCGCTCTAATGCCAAAAGCTAAATTTAGAATAGTGCTCGTACTTGTGATTAATGATTCGGTTTATTTGCATTAAGTGCATGTAATTATTTATGAAGTAGTGAATGAGACACTATTGTCATTCTTTGTCGGTACCTTCCGTTGGCGGAACATGTTATTATGTGTACAGTTACAAAAAAGGCTACCGTGGACAGTTATAATGCGAAAGATCTATGCGGAAAACCAGTACAGCAGAGGTAAAACTAAGCGTGGAACTGGAATAGATTTAACTGCTAATACGAGCATGATTGGGTTAGGAATTGTTAGAAAGAGCGTTACGCACAACATATCAGTAACGAATTAAAGTAATCTGTACTATGATCCTTTCAAAGCAACATTTTTCCACCTACATTTGAGGGTAGACGTAAAGTAAAATGACACGTCTTTCCCATTAGTCAACATGGTCAAATATATTTTGCAACGAAGGAAGTTTTCTATGTTAAGCATTTCCACCCATGTCCGATCGCCTCAAATTAATTCAAAGAGGTAAGGGGTTGGTTACAACTTTTTCATCATCAACAATGGAAGATCGTCTGAGATGTATAACAAAATCCTTTACTTCTGTTTTGAAAGAATGTTGTAAGGCTATGTGTTTCTAACATTTTTGTTTTACAATTCTAAGCCATTACTTGTCCCGGTTTACAAATTAAATTGCATCGTCAGTTTTACAACGGATATATAAAAACATTTTTGAAATACAGCCAATACTTAAGACAGTTTTACAAGAGTAAGAGTAATGGGCCAAGAACCCGTGCTGGTTAGCCGCGCGGTCAGGGGCGCCTGGCCACGGTTCGCGCCTCCTCCCCCCCCCCCCCTACCAGTGGTTCGAGTCCTCTCTCGGGCGTGGGTGTGTTTGTGTTGTCCTTAGTGTAAGTTAGTTTACGTGAATGTGTAAGTTAATGTGTAAGTCTAGGTACTGTTGACTTCAGTAGTTTGGTCCCATAGGAACTTACCACAAATTTCCAAATTTCCCCTTCAAGAGTGAGAAGACGACTGTAAAGTGGATGAGAAATGATCAGGAGTCTACGTCTCTCATTGAACGAAGGAATGTAGAAGGAATGGCTGGGTACTCTCTCTTATATGAGCTCTGATCTTGTCTTGCAAATTCTGTAAAAGGGGTTGGTAAAACGATCCGTAATATTCCACGAGTCCTCGTTGTTGAACAGTCAGTTGATGAATACTAAAAATAAAAAAAAATAAAAAAATACTAATGTTGTTACCGTACTTGTGTGTGTGTGTGTGTGTCCAGATATAGCAACCTTCCTAGCTTTTCCTGTGAAGGGATCAGCATTTTGTGTCTTGTGGTTTTGTCGCAATGTTACCTTTGTCATATAATGAAGCTTATTTTATGTTTATGGATGTTGTATCAGCCTTCACAAACAGAAAAACGAGGCGAGGGACTGAAACTCTGAACCTGCATACGAGTGGGGCAAGGTACAGATCTTCGCCTGACCAGCCGGCTTCAAGTTTTCATTGGTTTTTGTGCTGGTGTATTTCTGTTGAATAGTACAAGTCTGATATTCATCATACTTCTCCTATCCGAGCTAGTCGTCTGCGCGTGACGACCCACACCTTGAAAATCACCTTTTAAACAAGGCATTCAGTAAAGTGAAGATCCAATTAGAGAACACTGAGTAAGGGTTTGGTAAAAAATGTAAATCAAGTAACTAACAATAACAAATATGTCATTCCAGAACACATCTTCCTACTATATTTTTTTCTGGGTAATTCCACATTAAAGCCCTGCAGTAGGTGTGATAGTAACATGTACCCTCTTTCTCTCTCATAATGAAGCGATACAGACTCAATTTTTCGGGCAAGCAAAGGGAAGTTCTAGTACCCTAATTAGAAACAAACTGTCATCATCATCGTTCTGATACCAGTTTACAAGGACTGTATAGTGTGTGCAGTGCTTAGTATCGAGAAATTAGTGTACCACTCGCTATCAATATGACGAAATAATGTATTTTATTATGTATAATGTATGCAGTGGCTGGTCTAGACAGATGAATGAACAGTGCAGCATTAGATTTTTATAATTTTTATTCATTTCAGGTTTATTACTTGGTGAAACATTATTACATGTGAAAACTCACTTTTTTGGCAAATGTTCACTAATTATATATTTTTGTGAACTAGATTTCGGATTATTAACCAACTGTCCAGCATTAATGACCAAAGATGTTGTTGTATATGACAGTACTAGCATAAACAGCAAATAATTGACACATATAAGATATTAACTGCTAATTATAAAATAAAATAAAACATTCGAAGTCCCAAACACTGAAATGAATCACAGGAAAACAAGCTTTCTAGATTATTAAATGACTTCTTTTTAAGAATTTATGAGGCAAACAGTATTGTGCACTAGTGGCAAACCGAATGAGATTGCGCTGTTTCGAAGAGCCAACCTCCATTAAGCAATTATGTCTAGAAGTCTGCTGTTTTACTAAATTACTTTAAGCTATCGCTGAGAAAGTTCCCATTAAAGCGTCACGGCAAAACCTGTCGCGTCCATGTCAGACGAGATCTGGAATTATCCAAATCCCTACATACATACAAATTATAAAAGGTATGTATGTATGATTTACGTATATATGTATGCATGTGTGCATGTTAAACATCTCCTAAACCACTGGAATGATTTCAGCCAAACTTGATACACATACCGTTTAATGTCCGGAAAGAATCACTGTGGATATATAAACGTCCTACCTATCAAAGGGATGTTGGTGATGAAGCAGTGTAGCCCCTGATACGAGAATACTCATACCTCGATTATCCACTATTTGAGAATGACAGCACTTTGATACTTGCAACAAACTGTGCACTTAATGTAGAACCTTTATGAAACATTTCCTCCCTGGCGACCCCCACAAAATGAAAGGAAAACAATTATAGCTTAAAACACTTTCACTTTTCATGTAATAAAACTGCAACATGAAGCATGACATTTTAAGTTATTACTTCTTTATGGGTAATTGTGTTCATGACACACTTTGTAGGCAGTGCTCACATACACCACTGAATGTCCAGAAGAATTATGTCATTGTATGAAACATAACTTTGGAAATATGACGTCCTTAACACTGAGATGCAGGAGGAACTGTCGCTTCATGCATGACGTTTTAATTTATTACTTCTTTACTACTAATTCTATTTACAACAGATTTCACTGACAACAGGCACATATACCACTGGATGTACGTACTAAATTATATCATTGACAGCAAATAGTTCAGAAGATACATCGTCATAAACATTGAGCTACATGAAAATGAAACTGCAGGGAGAAATTCGCAAAACATACAAGTGAAATATATATACAATACGTGTGAAATATATTTGAAATATATTTGACGTGTTTATGACGTCATATTAACGGGTCAAAATCTCATCCCAAAAGCCTGTAACTATTTCGATCAAATTTGGTACTCATGTTAGTTGCAATTTCGAATGAAATACTGTAAAGGCTGTGAACCACGAGTCTCCTACTGGAGTGAGTGTGATAACGTGGAGAGAGAAGACCAGGAGATGGACAGACAGCGAAGGGGAAGCACGAGATTGTCACAGACAGGACGAGGAGGAGATTGAAGGAGAAAGTGGATGGGGAAATGGGCAGAATTGGTGGAGAGTGGGAAATGCACACAGAAACAAACAACGGGGATTGGACTGAGACACGGGTAGGAAGAGACAGGCAGAGAGATGGGGAAGGAGGAGATGAAAATTTTAGAACTTGTGGTGGTTCCGTGGGACTAAACTTCTGAGGTCATCGGTCCCTAGGCTTAATCTGACTTACACTAACTTACGCTAAGGACAACACACACACCCATGCCCGAGGGAGGACTCGAACCGCCTACGGCGGACGCCGCGCGAACCGTGGCAAGGCGCCTGAGACATCGTGGCTACCCCGCGTGGCGGAGGAGATGAACAGGCACACGAGAGAAAGAAATGAACAGAGAAAGGGGGGAAGATGGACAGAGAGAGGAGAGAGAAGGATATGGACATGAAAAGGAAATGGGAGGAGATGAACAGCGAGAGGGGGGAGGAGGAAGTGGATAGAGAAAGGTGGAGGAGGAGATTGACAGATAGGGAGGCCAGGAGATGTACAGATATGGTGGCCAGAGGAGGTGGAGAGAGAGTGGGGGTGGGTGGATCGTGGAACTGGACAGAGAGAAGGGGTAGTGGAAGAAGGAAGATTAGGTTTGAGGTCTTGTCGACATCGACGTCATTAGAGATGGAGCACCTTCTCGGATTGTGTCAAGAATGGAGAAAGTATTTGGGCTTGCCCCCTCCTGATACTTTCCTGGGGCAATTCAGGGTATCAGAGAAAAATAAAATCTGGCTGGCTGGACATGGATTTGAACCGTTGTCCTCCCATAAGTGACTCCAGTGTGTTAAATACTGCGCCGTCTCGCTAAGTGGGGAGGAAGGGGGGTGGGGCGAGGAGGAGGAGATGAACAAAGAGAGAGGGAATTAGGAAATGGACTAATAGAAGACTGGAAAAAATACATACCTGGTCAACGCTGGGTACTCATTGGTACAGCAACAATTGCGGTACATATGTATGTATGCTCCACATCACCTCCTAAGCCAACAGACCGATATAAACCAAATATGATACACATTTCACTAACTGTCTGGAAGGAATCGCTGTGGGGTAAGAATCAACTACCAATCAAAGGGATTGGGCTGAAGGTGAAAAAGTATCGCAGCTCACTACGCACTAATAGCTAGATTATAACCATCCAGTACTTGAGAATGAGACCATTTAGCGACTTACAGCAAAGTTTGCACATAATTTCAAACCGTTAGGAAAATTTTTCTCGCTGACAATCCCCACAAAATCATTAAAGAAAAAATTTATCGCTGACTACATTTTCGCTGTTGATGCAGTGAAACTGCCGCATCAAGCTCGTCGTTTTAAATTTTTACTTCTATACCACCAAATGTATTTACGACACATTTTGCAGACAGTATTCTCATATACCACTCAATGTAAGATCGAAATTAAACTGAAGAGCGAAAGAAACTGGTACGCATGCCTAATATTGTGTAGCGCCCCCGCAAGCACGCAAAAGTGCCGCAACATGACGTGGCATGGACTCGACTTATGTCTGAAGTAGTGCTGGACGTAACTGACACGATGAATCCTGCGGAGCTGTCAATAAATCCGTAAGAGTACGACGGGGTGGAGACCTCTTTTGAACAGCACGTTGCAAGGCATCCCAGATATGCTCAATAATGAACATGTCTGGGGAGTTTTGTGGCCAGCAGAAGAGTGTTCCCGAGTCACTCTGTAGCACTTCTGAACGGGTGGGATGTTGCATTGTCCTGTTAGAATTGCCCAAGTCCGTCGGAATACGCAATGGACATCAATGGATGCAGGTGATCAGAGTCGTATCTAGACGTATCAGGGGTCCCATATAACTCCCAAAGCTCACGCCCTATTTTGTGTTAGCTGAAGAGCCAACACCGTGTTACGAGTGGAGGCCGAAATGCACGCGTTTTAGTTCACGCAGGCTGGCGTGAGGAGGGAGGAACTATACTGACGTGAGGTCTGGAACATGACAAGGAATGAGAATTCAGAAAGCGGACGTAATTAGTTTGATACTTAACTTTAATCCATTAATGATGAACGTCGCTCTTGACAGTACGTGATTCACAAAATTATGTGTTCAGAATACATTCTTGAAGTTATTACGTATAGTAACTGAATATGGTGCCTTGCTAGGTCGTAGCAAATGACGTAGCTGAAGGCTATGCTAAACTGTCGTCTCTGCAAATGAGAGCGTATGTATACAGTAAACCATCGCTAGCAAAGTCGGCTGTACAACTGGGGCGAGTGCTAGTGAGTCTCTAGACTAGACTAGACCTGCCGTGTGGTGGCGGTCAGTCTGCAATCACTGATTTGTGGCGACACGCGGGTCCGACGTTTACTAACGGACCGCGGCCGATTTAAAGGCTACCATCTAGCAAGTGTGGTGTCTGGCGGTGACACCACACCCTATACCATTACAGAGCCTCCACCAGCTTGAACACTCCCTTGCTGACGTGCAGGGCCAATGGTTTCAAGAGGTTGTCTCCATACCTGTATTCGTCCTTCCGCTCGATACAATTCGAAACAAGGCTCGTCCGACTAAGCAACATGTTTCCATATATCAACGGTTCAATGTCGGTGTTGAAGGCCTGGGCAAGGCGTAAGGCTTTGTGTCGAGCTGTCATCGAGGGTACACGAGTGGGCCATATTCATGATGTTCGCACGCTGTCGCTTGTTGATGGCCCAGCATTGAAATCTGCAGCAATTTGCGGAAGGGTTGCACTCCTGTCACGTTGAACAATTCTCTTCAGTCGTCTTTGGTCACGTTCTTGAGGATCTTTTTCCGGCCGCAGAGATGTCAGAGATTTGATGTTTTACCGGATTCCTGATATTCACGGTACACTTGTGAAATGGTCGTACGTGAAAATCCCCACTTCATCGCTATCTCGGAGATACCGTGTTCCATTTACTTATTTCTTTATTTATCGTGTGGCAACAATAGCAAACGTTGACAAGTACATAAAGTTTAATTTTACATGTATATCTAGTTAAGTATTTATATATACTTTAATTTTACTTTTTGGCTCAAATTTTATACACATTTTTAAGTTGTGAACATTGTTAACTTAATATTACTGCCTACTATAGGTGATATAACTGCAAGTAAAAAAAAAGGCAGATACATTTAATCATAGTATAATATCTAATGATTGAAGCCAACTACCAGCAAGGGGAGTAGCATTAATAAAGTCACTGTATGGTCCAGGATACTTCCTCTGAGGACAGTTTTTAACAATATATTGTATAGTTTGTTCTTGGGCCTCGCAGTCACAGACTGGAGAATCTGTCACTTGTGCATCATAGCGCTCTACCTGGCGTGGCCAGTTCTTATTCTGTTCAGCCTTGTCCACTCACTTCTCTGCAGATGAAATCCTGGTAGGCTGGCATTTGGGTCTTGGACACCTTGATGTGCTACTGTTGGAGCATTCCACCTCTTGCTCCACTCTTCTTTAATGTCGAACTTCTTATCGTTCCTTCCATTATGTCACAGTGGATTGCGAGATTTTAAACGGTCATGTGGAATTTTGTTTAAGACTGTATGAATTGGGAGGTCTTGTGGGTAGTCGGGGTGACGTAGTTTTCCTCCATTCTCGATTGATCGCTTCTAGGCGTCGTAATTCATGTGGTGGTTGTTGCTGATGGTGTGCAGCCAGGGGATCGGGGTGGATTTTAATGTGCCCGTTATAATCCTCATTGACTCGTTCATGTGTATGTCCAGCTTCCTCGTGTGGGCACTATGTTTCCACACTGGAGCACAGTATTCGGCAACTGGATACACCAGCGTAAGTACTGTAGTAGGTAGAGTCGATGCGTCGGCACCCCATGTTGTACCAGCCAGTTTCTTTACCATGTTGTTTCGGGTCTTTAGTTTTTGCGTTTTTTTCCCAAGTGTTTTTTATATGTTAGAGACCGATCTAGTGTGACACCAAGGTATTTAGGCTGGAAATTATGTCTAATATTTTGTAGGCAGGAGCTGACTTTCAACTACTGGTTTGCAATTTTGTTGTTTAGATGCAATGTGCAGACTTCTGTCTTTGTTGCATTTGGATGGAGTCTCCATGCTTTGTAGTATATGTTCAGAGTTTCTAAGTCTCTAGATAACATAGCTTCTCTTTCCTCAAGTGTACTGGTTTGTGCGGCTATGGCAAGGTCGTCGGCATAGAAAAATTTTGCGCTAGCAGTGTTTGGCATGTCGCTGGTGTACAGATTGAAAAGAGGGGGTGCTGGGACGGACCCTTGTGGGAGACCATTTTTTAAGGTAAATGAGTTACTCTGTTTTTGTCCAACGCTAACCTTCAAGTAACGGTTGGTTAACATATTTCCCACAAGTGTCGTCAGCTTCTTACTTGAGATATGCTTTTTTAACTTCAGCAGGAGTCCATCTGGTCACACAGTGTCATATGCTGCTGACAGATCAACAAAGGCCACTGATGTCTTTAGTTTCTTTTGGAATCCAGCCCGAATGTAGGATGTCGAGGCTAGGACCTGCTCACAGCAGCTCCGCCTGTTTGTGAACCCAGCCTGATATTTGGGGTTATGTTGTATTCTGTTATGGATGAGTTGTTCCAGTAGCTTGAAGCAAACGCTCAGCAGTGCAATTGGCCAGTAACTTTAGGGGTCATGTACTGGCTTTCCAGATTAGAGGATTGTAAATGTGTGTGCGATGTTGAACTGTTGAGGCACCCTTCCGGTCTTGAGTGTATCATTGTAGAACTTCTTCAGCCAAGTTCTGCCATGTTCCCCTATGTGTTTTATAAATTCGGGGAATGTGCCTTCCAGTCCTGCGACTTTTCTCATTTTCAATGTGTTGATGGCCACAGTTATATCTATTTCAGGAAAGGGGTCTGATAGTGTGGTGTTATCATCGAGGTGCCTACTGACTTCATTCAGTTAGTTCTTTACTTTTTCTTTTATGGTTGTGTCTACAGGGACCTTCTCAGCTCTTGATTTTATGTGTAGTGCCAGTTCTGATGACGTTATCTTCGGTTGCTGATTGCAGACGTTGTAACAGTTCCAAGTTTTCTTAATAATCCCCATTCCTTTCTGCCTGAATGAGTGAAATTTAAACTAGACGTCAGGTCCATCCATTTCTGCTTTCTTGCTTCGTTTAGCTGTTCTAGTATTATTTTACCAGTACCATGGTTTTCCGTTCGTTGGTATTCTGCATACAAGTTTTCTATTGTGTCGTCCCAGCAAGGGATGTACTGTTTTCTGAGCCCTCGAGGTATATTACGTTTGGCTGCAACAATTATGACTCCCACGAATGTTTTGTAGTTTTCTGATTTTGGGGCTACCCTGCATAGATTTCTGTCAACTTCCCGTGTATACTGATCCCAGTCAGCTTTCTTGAAATTCCATCTTGGCTTGTTAATGGAATTTACTACGGGTATCTACTGCCCAGTTTTGATTATTGTTTGGCGGTGTTGGCTTCTTGGGAAGCCCTTTAGAACTTCCCTTGTATGACTCAAGGGGAGTGTGCTTTCATCGACGGAGAGGAAACACAGGTCAGGAATAGTGTCAATATGCCACCTGTCGGAGCGAAAGGTCTTTGGTTCTTTGGCATCATTGGTGACATAGAATTTTTCTCCTTCTGCCCATTCCACAAATTTTTCTCTATTTATGTCATTGTTTGTATAACCCCAGGTTCTGTGGTGGCTGTCGAAATCACCTATTTATATGCATGGCTGTGGTACAGATGGAAAGACTGGGGTGGGCCACTGGACGTTTGGTGGTTTGTAGACTGAGACAACAGCTACGCCAGTCAGCTCCAGTGTTATCACTTCTGTGTCACTGATCACCTAGCAACACACTCTTTTAATATCAGAAACGCTGTTTTGGAGTACACGATAGAGCCATGTGTAGATGATGGCAAGTATCCTACCATTTTGTAACCTGCAACCTTTCCCTTTGCTATATTGTCTCCGTTTAGATGGGATTCCTGGAGGGCTATGATACCAGTGCCATGGTCTGTGGCCACTTTGTTCAAGTAGTCACATTTGTCTCCTGTCAATCCTTTTACATTGATTTGTAAAATACTAATACTTTGTCCAAAATTCTTCATACTCTTTGTCTTTCTCTGTTAAGAGCCTTTTTTATAGTTTATTTTCTTGTGCTGTTGTCTTGCGGAGCCATGAGAGACTGATCTTTGGCTGCCGGTAGTGTAGACTTCTCACCGTCCTACCTTAGCAGTCCGTTGCCCGGGGTACACCATCTTAGAGGTTCTCTACACGTCACACCCCAGCCGTGTCCCATCACTTGAGCGATGACTATAGCACCGCGTTCAAACTCACTTAAATCTTGATAACCTGCCATTGTAGCAGCAATAGCCGATCTAATAAATGCGCCAGGTATTTGCTGTCTTATATAGGCATCGCCGACATCGCCGTATTATGACTGTTCGCATACCTCTGTATTTGAATACGCATGCCTATACAGTTTCTTCGGTGCTTCAGTTTACATCATTGTAGTACACATAACTTAAGATATGTGACTTCATAAACATTGAGTTGTGTGAAAAAAAACCGCAGGACCAATTTCGATACAGGTGGAGATAAAATATGTGTACAAATATGGGTGAGAAATGTTAAATATGTGTGCCATAAGCGTACCTGTTCAAAAACAAAGGTTAAAAGAACCTCCTAAACCCATAGCTCAATTTTAGTTAAATCTGGTTAACATATTTTCCACTATTTGGAAAGGAATATTGTGTACTGGGGACGGGGAGGGAGGGGGGGAATAAGAACCAGCAAGTTTCTATTGGGGTGGGGGTGACAGCTTGGAGAGAGAAGTGGGGAGACAGGCAGATAAAGAGGGGAAGGTGAAGATGGACACAGATAGTATAGAGGAAGCAACGGACAGTGAGGAGAGAGAGGAGAAGATGGACAGAAAGAGGAAAGAGGAGGAGATAGACAGAAACGGGGGTAGGAAGAGATGAGCAGAGGGAGGGTAGGAGAACATGTGCAGAGAGAGGGAGAGGGAAAGAACGAAATGGACAGAGAAAGGGGAGAGGAGAAGATGGACAGATAGATGGGAGAGGGGTTGTGGACAGAGAGAGCAGGGAGGAAGAGATGAATAACGAGAAGGGGCAGGGGGAGAAGAACACAGAGAGAAGAGAAAGAAAGAGGAGATGGACAGAGGGGAAGGGGAGGAGAGATGGCAAAGAGACAGGAAATGAGGTGGAAGGAGAGGTGGATGGCCAAAGGATGAAGGAGAATATGGCCAGAAGGAGGAGGAGAAGATGGACAGAGAGAGGAAGGAGGAGATGGTGGACAGAGAGTTGGCGATGTTCAGGTGGACAGAGTCAGGAACAGAAGGAAATGGGCAGAACTAGGGGCAGGAGAAAATGGACAGAGAAAAGGATGATGATATGGGCAGAGAGAGTGCAGAGGAGGTGATGGACAGAAAAAGGGACAGGGGGACATGGAGAGAGAGGGGAGCTGTTTGTACATCGATCAGTTGAAAGGTGTAGGGCTTCTTTACATTTTGAAATTCAGTAATAATTATAAGGTTACTGCAAATCTCATAGCTTTATTTCAAATTTGCAACTTTTAAATTTAATTAACTGGAACATCAGTTTTGTGATATAGTAGAAGAGAGTAAGCGGGAGGCGTAGCCGAATGCCTATGTGGAACTACTTAAGCTAAATTTTCTCATACCTAAGACTCATCACGTTTTCTGCCTGAAAAAATATTTCTGGCAGTTGTAGGTGGTCACAAAGAACGACTTTTTCGATTAGTAAATTATTTTCGGGTCGTATAAGGTATGTCACTTCAAGAGCTACGAGACGGCGTCTACTCAACATTTTACTCACTTGTTTTGCGGTGTTACGGCATTGTAAGGTCGTTTAGACGAAATATAACAACTTTATACGTGAAAGAGTGGGTGTATATTTCTTTCTTGGTTCAAAATGGTTGAAATGGCTCTGAGCAATATGGGACTTAACTTCTAAGGTCATCAGTCCCCTAGAATTTAGAACTACTTAAACCTAACTAACCTAAGGACATCACGCACAACCATGCCCGAAGCAGGATTCGAACCTGCGACCGTAGCGGTCGCGCGGTTCCAGACTGTAGCGCCTAGAACCGCTCGGCCACGCCGGCCGGCTCTTTCTTGGTAATCTAGGAGATATTAAATGGAACAAAATATTTCATTCGTCTATATAACTGTGGGTGTCTGTAGAACCACAAGTGGAACAGTCAAATAGCATTTTGTTGATTTCGGCCTTATTCATTTTTAAAGGACGCTATATAGAAGGGGCTATGAAGAGGTTTCTGTTCGAAGGCCCTACAGTCCAGAATCGGTATGCCAGTCAGGCAAAATATCTGTGAGCATTGTGGCAATGATCTCACCGACGCAACAGGTTGAAGGTACTGTTTTATAAAACACCGTGTCCTGCTACGCGAGGAAGACCGCAACTGTCTGCTTCACATCCTCATCTGACAGGAATCTTCGATCCTTCAAGACCTTTTTTAAGAGACCGAATGCTTGATAATATCACGGGGAGAGATCAGGACTATAGCTCTGGTGCTCGAGTGTCTCCCACTTCAGTTGTCGTAATTTGTCCGTTACGACATTTCACGTTTCGTCATTTACCGCATGCATGTCGGAAAGACATGAATGCCACAGTAATCCCTTGCCTACATATTGGTACTTACGAGGTGGCACTGAAAAGAAAAACCACCGAATTTTTTGTTCTGTTCTCAATATCGGTTGAGATATTAGGAGAACATCTCATGCATATTTCTCCCTCTTCTTTCCCGCTCCTGTGAAGCAAGTTGCAACCCCTGGCGCTAGAGGGCTCGAAATTGAAGCTCGTAATATGGCGGTCACCAATGTAGCTAAGTTTGTGTGTAGAAACAGTGTCCTGTAATCGAATTTCTAACGCAGAAGAGTTCGTTCACACTTGGCGCCGCACCTTCTCCTTCAAAAAGATGACGTCGAAAGACGCACGAGCGTTGCGTCTTCTTCAACAGTGGCACGCCTTAGGTTCAGTGTCATCGGCGATCCTCCATAGAGTCCCCATTTGGCCTCATCCGATTGCCATCTGTTTCCAGAGCTTCAAGAACACCATCGAGGACTTCAATTTGATAGTGAATAGGCGACGTAAACAGAGGTGAGTTTGTGGCTCCGTCAATAAAGTGAAACATTCTACATTGGCGGTATCAACAAGATACTGTCTCCTTGGAAGAAAAATGTACGTCGCCAGGGTGACTATAATGGGAAATGAATGTGTATACATGCAGAATGAATACGTAGAATGATAATGACGTATGTTTTATTCAAAAGCTTAAAGAGTACTACCTTTAAAAAAGTTGGAGGCGTTACTTTTCAGGACGCGTTCGTATATACCCGCATTGGAGACCCTGCCCCCCCCCCCCCCCCTTCCTACGATGTATATATACTGCAGCAACGTCCTCAAACATGAACTTTTTGATCGCTCTTTATTTATATATAGGTCCATATAATTTAACAGACGCCCTATAAACTTCACCTTTTATGAAGGCCGGGTGGGGATTTCCACAGCGTTAACATAGTCTACATGCAGTCTTTTTCTGCAAGAACACCTATCCAGCTAATTTTGCTGTGGTTTATTGCATCAGCCTTCCATTACATATTCTGCTAAGTCAGTAGCAGGCCTCTCCTGCTAAGAAATGCGAAGCCGTGGCACAAATATTTAATGAAATTTCCACGATACTACATAATGAGGAGAGTTTGTAAGAATGTGTCTGACTGTAATATTGGTTGACAACGAGTTACCTTCAGTTTCCTACTGCTATTTTTTAAAACTTTGTTCAGTATGTTTTAATCTCGTCTTTGGCTTTGCAGACTTTAAGACTGTGAAACCTATGAGAGTAATGGACCTACCCACACTCCGTCACACTCTCCTTGACGCTCCATGTTAACTGTAAATTACGCAGCCGAATCGCTATCTTGAAATGCCCTAACATAGAATCATAAGGTGGGAAATTACAGTAATCCTACTATATAACTATCCACAAAATCCATAGAATAATTAAGCGATCTAATGGAACCTATCTAGTCCTTCAAATAAAAATGCAGATGAAACAAACCGATTGTTAATTACTCGTATATTAACCAATTACCAAGCATTAGCATCGACGTTCTACGAAAAAACAAAGTTAATTGCTGACAGCAACTAAGAAGAGAAGCAAGCAGAGGGATGGCTACCGTATCCTAACTGCACATTAAATCATTAATCCAATACAACCCAACGATTAATGTAGAGACTCCAGTTGTGGACTAAATACCATATCAAATGATAATAAGGCGTGAATCGTGTTTAATGGAGCCATGGAAACGATACTCTTCCTACATAAACATTGACCCCATCTTGTGAGTCGTACTGCTGTATACTCTCACCATTCTGCTGTGGCAGTAAGTCGAAGGACGGTGGTCTTAGTGGCGAATCAGAATCTTGCTCGTCATGTCTCTGACACTTCTAAGCACCATGACGTCTCGAATCAGAGACCTGTCTCCATCCACTATGGAAACAAGAGAGTCTCTTTTTCTTCCAGCAGCTCCGGACTCGGTAGTTTGTGCCAGTCTGGCGGCAGACGCGAATCCAGAAAAATTTACTCTTTTCCGCCAATAGCATGTCAGTGCCACGTTTAACAAATCCCCACCCCAAAATGTAGTCAGTCACGGGCCAATCACTGGTTTGTCCTATAAATTCCCGTCGGACATCAGCCGACAATGAGCGAATCAGAGTGTAGTATAGCTCTTCTGAATTTTCTGAGACCAAACCACATTCCAAGACTTGTACTTTTCCGCCATAAACTGTTGTGTACCGGCAGGCACTTGAAACTGTTGCCCTCAGCCACCTGAAAAGGCGAGTCGTAGCACTGGCCGCTAATCCCGATTAAGTGATAAGGACCGGTAAGTTTCGTGAGCTTCCGTCGGTGGCTACTTGTGACGTGCAAGGCAGCACCAAGCTTTGAATGCCCACGACACACCTGCTGAATTCAGAGCAGTGTGTGTGCTGTGCATTTCTCACGTATCCTCTATTAGCCTATTTACTGATGACCACAGATATTTTATAAAATACCTTTCCCCGCAATAAATCAATGTAATAAGACTTAAAGTACATGCAACTAAGGTGTCCTGCCTATCGCCAGTTGTGACAAGGGGCAGATAAATTTAGTATAAATGGAAGCAGTCAAGCTAGAAGGCTTGTAACCATCCACTTCATAAAGATTTTCATAAACTAGACTAATACTATTAACTTGTTAAGGATGCATTGCATAAGACCTTGTCCATCACAGATCTCGTCATGACTATGATTCAGTATACTACTTAGTGACTTATATAATGTGCCTAAAGGAGTTCTGAAAGCCCACTTAGGAATCTCTATGTGGCACCATACTACATACACAAGACTTTAATGAATGGCTCCGTGATGCTAATACAAACTTTCGTGGATCATAGAGAAAGATAAATGCAGTAATTTCGGATCAGAAATCCCCTGATTGAATCGACATTCATTACCTAAAATGACATTTTAAGTTCACCGTTGATCTGATTACACATTTAATAATCCCTGTAGAGATATTTCTATAATAACTGAATTTATCTGCAAACCTTGTGCGAGATTCTACATTCACAACAGAATCGCGCACAAGGTTTGCAGATAAATGCACTTATTATTGAAATTCATTTGCCGGATACGGGACATTGTGTGTCACAGTTAACGGCGATCTTGGCTTCACCACCCGGATTGCGAGGATGGAATAAACCTCTATAAAAAATCTCATCAATCTCAAGATGTGCTCCGCGCTGATGAGATGCATGGCTGTTGAGGTGGAACAGTCGTTAGCGGGCAATCTCTGGGGAACATGCGGCACCTCAGTTGTATAAGGCTTACTCAGGCACGCAGGGCTGTCTGAACGGGCCCTTATTTCCCTAGCTGCTCGTGGAACCGAAATGGACCCTCAGAAATTCTCTGTACCCCCTCCCAGCGGAAAGGATGGGCCGCTGGAAGGTACCAACACCCAGTCCAACAAGAGGCCTCGTGTAACTAGTAGCAGAATGCATGCTGCTTTTCAGAATGTGTTTCTTTTAGTTAAAAGAAAAGAGGGGAGTTTTGACAAACTTTCACCATTTTACATACAGAAAGGCTTAGAAGGCATTGCTGTTACCTTAAAATCTGTTAAGCGTTTGCGAAATGGGACCCTGGTGGTTGAAACATCTAGCTTCCTACAAGTCAAGGGCCTTCATAAAGCACAATGCCTTGGGGAGTATACGATAGAAGCTGAATTGCACAACACCTTGAACTACAGCAAACGTGTTGCGATTTGCAGGGATTTAGTTGACATTCCCCGACAAGAACTGAAAGCTAAATGGTCCCGGGAAGGCATTGTCGAAGTGCAACACGTTATGAAACGGGTTGATGGCGCCCTCGTGAAATCAGACGCGTCTATCCTTAGTTTTAACAGCACCAAACAGACTTTCGAGGCCACCTCCCTATTTTTGTTTTGTCTTTCCTGTCTCAGCGGTTTTTTCGGACCCGAGTTGGTGCCACGCTCTTTGACCGATTTCAGGAGAATGGTATCCCTCAGGGCAGTGTCTTAAGTGTTACCCTCTTTGCCATAGCCATCAACAGTATTACATCTACGGTAAGGAGTCCTGTACAGTGTTACTTATTTGTGGACGATTTTGCTGTTTCCTGCTCGTCCTCCAGTGTTGGAACGGTGAACCGTCAGTTGCAACTTACAGTGCTGGTGTTACAGAAGTGGGCTGTAAAGACGGATTTTCGGTTTCCTGCTGAAAAGCGTGTTTATATTTATTTTAATCGTTCTCGTTGTCCTTCTAATTTACCTGCATTGAAAATGGGGAGACATTTCCTACATTTTAGAGACACAGTGCGGGTTCTGGGCCTCATTTTTGACTCCAGATTGTCATCGTGGCCACACCTGCGAGGCTTGAAAGCGAGAACCCTGAAGGCGCTGAACATTCTAAAATGCCTTAGCCACAGGTTTTGGGGAGCGGACAGGACCTGTCTCCTCCTGCTTTGTCGGGTTTTGTTCATTCGCAGCTGGCCTACAGCTGCACGGAGTATGGGTCAGCGAGGCCCCCGTATTTGCGGATCACTGACGCTGTCCACCAAGAGGAGATTCAGCTGGCCACGGGTGCTTACTGCACCAGTCTCATACCCAGCCTCCGTGCTGAGGCGGGAGAACCGTCATTTACCATCCGGCGTCAGCTCCTCATGGTGAGCCAAGTGTGTAAGTTTCTCGCGGCTCCAACTTCACCCGCACTCCATGATGTTGTTCGTTCACATCTGAAGCGCCTTTTTTCCAACCGTCCACGAGCCACGATGCCGTTGTGGATCAGCGTGCAACGTGTGCTGGAGTCACTTGGTGTGGCGCCAGTGCAACCCAAAAACCCAGTGTTTTTAGCGTCTGCCACCCTGGTTGCTGGAGCGGCCCAGAGTGATTTTAGATTTGGTGCGGTACAGGAGAGTTAGCCCTCCTACTTCTGTTTTTAATGCGGTTTTTTCTGCCGTTTTATCTGAGAACTGGAGCAGATGAGACATTCTCCCAGTGTTAGATTTCTCGTCTGTTCAGACCCTTTGAGCGCCCTTTACTCTCTCCAACGTTTTTACCCGGCAGATAAAGTAACCCAGACTATCCAGGACGCCATCCTGCAACTACAGCGAGTAGGGAGGAGGTGTCTTTCTGCTGAGTACCAGGGCACGTGGGAATTCTGGGGAATAAAACGGCGAATCGAGCAGCCAAGGCAGTACGTCGTGATCGTCAGGTCTTTCGGTGTGCTATCCACCTGCATGCCCTCACCTCGCTGTTGAGGTATAAAATCCTGTGTTGATGGGAATACGATTGGCTAGAGGTGACCGACAACAAGCTCCGTGTCGTCAAGCCCACAACTCGGCGTTGGCGTACTTACTCCCAGCCACATCGACGGGGCGAGGTCCTTCTTACTCGTCTTCGCATCGCCACTGCCCTATGACGCATGGAGCTTTATTCCGGCGAAAGGACCGTGCGATGTGTGGTGCTTGTGGCGTGCAGGTCACGGTGCGCCATATTTTATTGGACTGCATTTTATTTCCTGAGCAGCGGACTGCAGCGGATTTGCCGGCGTGTCTGTAGTCTATTTTATATAATGATCAAACGAATGTGGTTCGCGTTTTAAAGTTTTGTGAATTGTCCCACGTTTTTAACAAGATTTTGAGGAGATGTCAACAGGGTGGCTGGCTCACCCTCGTTTTTTGTAAGTGGTCAGCCAGTCACATTTCCCTGTACTGTTCTTTTAGCTCTTCTGTGTTTTGTTTTCCCACTGTTTTACTTCCTTGATTAGCTATCTCCCCTCCTCATTGGTTTTAGTGCATGTGAGAGTGCCTGTCTGATAGAAGGAGTGTGTGGACATTTCGACTGCAGGCGTCTACGACAATTTTAGTTCTTACCCACGTTCGTTTGTTTTATTAAATGTCAGGGCGCTGATAACTTCGCCGCTGGGCGCCAATAAGATCCCAAAACACACACACACACAGTTTCTGTATACAGGTCCCAAGAGGAATGATCAATATTTGGAGACTGATAGAATCGTTCACTTGAAGCTAAAGCGTGCATGGAGCTATGTCCGCTTCATCATCTTCGAAACCGTGAAACAAATCTCTACTACTGCATGTTCTTTAATTTCTACACTCCGCAACAGAATTAAAGGATTACTTTTTCGAAATGCCGTCATTGTCTTCCACTCAGACGCATAAGTTTGAAATTTGGTTCAAAGGTGCCTACAACCCTCCTCTGCAATGGTGCCAAAACGTGGCGCCCTGCTATGTCACCCACGGGGTCGACGATGCTTCAAACAGCTATGCGTCGACACATGCGAAGGAAAGTACGCAGCTCTGAACTTCATGAGACATGTAATGTGGATTAATAACGTTTACATTGGCACCAGATTTCACCATAATTCTGCCCAACGCCACCGTGGACATAGGAAGTTTCTCTTGCCCACGTTTAACCCCTTCTTTTGAAGCCTCTGCGATGGAGGTCTGAATCGCACGTTAGGGTTGGTGTCACGCGGTTTTCTTATGAGTAGGCAAGAGAAACATTTCAGAAACAACACGGCTCATGATCCACGGATTGGGTTTGTCTCATTGACGCCCTTTACCACCGCCTGAGGCGTTTTCTTTCCGATCCTCAGCGACGGTGTTTCTGAAATGTCATCCTCAGCCACTCATACGGAAACGTATGATATCAACGCCGGGAGTCGTTTTTTTGACTTCCATCGTACAGGCGTCCAAAAAAGTGGCCAAATATAGGTGAGAGAGGCGTGACGTCCTTCCCGCCGCGTGACGCATCCACGGTGGCGTTGGGTAGATTTGTGGTGATATTTGCTGCCAATGTGACATCTTTAATCCACTTTACATGTCACATGAACTTCTGAGCTGTGGTCTTTTTTCGTATGTGTCAACACCCTGCTGTTGGAAGCGTCGTCGAGCCCGAAAGTGATGCCGCAGGGTACGCCACTACAGAAGAAGGTTGGAGGCACTTTTGAACTAAATTTCAAAATTATGAGTTGGAATGGGATTCTGTTACGGAGTTTCGAGAAAGTAATCCTTTAATTCTGTTGCATAGTGTAGGATTGTACAGTCACGTCAGGTACATGCATCAGGAAATGAACTTTCTAACAATACCACCATTTGCAAAGTAGGTTAGAAATCATTTTAATAATGTTGCTCACGCAGCATATGTTCGGTTTATCGGGCAACAACAAAGTTATTGACTGAGGATGGTATCGTCAGAATGGAAACAATGAAGTCACTGTAAAAATGTCATTAATTTTGGCACTTATCTTGAATGGATTCCCACGTAGATTTCGTCGTAGTTGCTATGGCACATCTTGTTGAGTCTAGGGTGAATCCACTTGACAGATTTGTATTTTAGCAATATTTGAAGACCTAACAAATGCGTTTTTCAAGAAATTCTTAATAATCAAAGAATCCCAATGGTATGGTGGAAATAATTTTTGACTTGATGTTCACTATTCACATATTTATGACACTTCTTGTAAATTCACATATACTTCTTCTTAATTGTCACATCATCAAGAAAACACTTTTGTATCAATCTTCATATATGTAATTTCCACTTTAACCAAACACAAGACTTGACTGTTCTTATACAAAGCGAAATAACAACTTAACTTCTGCAAAGTGAAACAAAGACTGCTCTGTGCGTATTCGCGCCAAAACGGTTAAAAGTAAGTAAAAGATTATTACAGTCTCACAGAAATGAATACACACAAGAACCATATCACTGTAATATATCGATACTTCGGAGTACCTATACGTTAGTAAAACCAAATGTGAATATTGTCACAAAAATATGTCTGTTACTTCGCAGAAAAGTAGTACGATATTACTGGTATCGAGAACTGGGGTTTGAGTGCCGTAATGGTCACGTAATTAAAGAACCATTACAACTTGTTATTAGCAAAAAATATCCACTGCGCAGAGTGTGTACATCTGGAGCACCTAGTATCGTCAGCATGGATTGTTGCTGCATCCTTGACACGGCAGCAGAGGGAGGTGCGATGACATTGACGCTCCCAACGACAACAATGCACACAGGAGTGTCACCACATTGGACTCACATACGAGTCCTATTTCAGCACACGGTACCACGATTAATGTGTCAGTGTGAGGAGACACTGAGGAGAGCAAACGTTGCCAAATTGTTATTGTCATCGTCATACGTGTCTAGCACATGGCGTGGTGATATGGGATGTTAATCCGGTGGTTTATTCCCATCTTTGATATCTCTGTGAAGTCACCCTTCAACAAGATAACTCAGGACCTTGTGTTGCTCCCAATATAATCACCAGTCTCGATATAGAACGTGTTCTACTATTGCCCTGGGCATTGCGTTCTCCAGATATCTCACACATTGAGAACATCTTGTCATGGGTTCCCTAAAGACTGACATGCCACTACCCACCATCCATTGTGGATGCTGAAATATACTATAAAGTGAAGGGAGCATGGAATGAAGTTCCCTTTTGAGTCATTCCAGCTAAACTCGACTCAATGCTTAACCATATTTGAATTACTGGTGCTCTTATCGTTGGAATGGGACGTCTGTGTACAAAATTTCGAACCTTGAATACCTCCGAATCATCTACGAATTTAATCACCTACTCGTCCTAATGTACTGTGTACGTAGTATAAGTAAAATTTCGCTGTTTTCTTTCCTTCTGATGTAGCAATTTTAATGGCTAGCAGTTTCATAATCGCAGTCGAGCAGCAGCTACGGAGGTGGCCAGCACAGAAACTGGTGCCAGCAAAGTTGTCCGGCGGAAGTGTGGGATGAGGGGTGCTTGCCAACCCCTGCAGCGGCTTCTTCACCCCCACCGCCGCCGTACTTCGCACCATATCGGAAAAGAAGTCTGATTCGGTGCAGCTGTACCCAGCCCCTCCTTCTATCTAAGGTGGCGCTTGTGTCGCAACTTTCGCTCCAACTTCTGCTCACGCTTTCCTGACAAAACGGAGGAATATTTTTGATTCCGTCACTGCATCTCACAAAACCTCAGGCCAAAATCATCACGGCGATCGCGAATCAGCAAAGAAGTCATCTGAATATTAGTAGAATATTTAGTTGTCCTGCTACTCTGCCTTACGATCCTGTTCTTAGGAATTATATCTCGTTACGTGTGCCACAAATGAAAATTAAATGCCACGTTAAGTTCTAGGTGAACAAATAATCGTGACATAATTAACGATTAAAATTCTATTCAGAATTTTAGACCACTAACTCCTTTTCTTCGGCTGCTACGAGTGGTGATGAGAAAATCTCTATCACATAACATTGCGGCTCCATCAGTCGAACGCTGCCCAAGTGGCACTCATTTAAGTTTCAAATTTATCTTAGACACATTAAGTGCCTCGATGATTCCTTCCTCTTTATTTCATAACTGCTATTTTATCTTGAAGGAACGGTACAAATATTATTGCCATTATATACGACTGACAGACATCGATCTTCAAGAAGATTCTGATTATTTTATTTGCATCTCTCACCACTAAAGTTGTAACACTATGATGGATAGGTAATAACGAAATTGATGAGAGGCTTTCAATAAGTAACGGAATACACTTTTTCTGAAAGCTAGTTGGTTGTATTCAGGATTCCATTACACCACATTATTCCCCACTGTTCTGGTTACAATACTCTACTTTTCAACATAATCTCCGTTCAATGTGACAGCCTTACAGCACCCCACTGGAAGAACCTGTATGCCTGCATTGTACCACTCTACAGGTCCACGTCGGAGCCAACGTTTCGCTGCATCAGTAACTTCCCCGTCATCCAAATACTTCGTACCGCGGAATTTATCCATCATTAGGCGAAACAGGTGTAAGTCGGAAGGTGCGAGAAGAGGGCTGTAGGGCGGATGAAGAACAACAGTCCAGCGAAGTGCTCAGACTTTTATGAGACCTCGTGTTATCGTGGAGAAGGAAACGTTCGACTCCATTTTGATGGCGACGAACACAGTGCAGGAGTCACAGCTGTGTTTGGCCTGCCGGCGCGGGGGAGATCGGCAGGATTGCGCCACCTTGTTTCGATTATGACGGACGCCTCATCCAACGAATCACCGTGATTTTATTCACTTCGTCCGTAGACATTCTGAATGTCTAGTCCGTAGACATTCTGAAAGCGCCCATGAATAACTGCGATGCTATGGTTTTCCGTCAAAAGAACCTCAATGACACATCTCTGCTTGGAACGCACATCCTTTACAGACGCCATTTTGAAGGCTACGTATAGCGCCGCCACCTGTCGGAATTTCATGGAACTATAGGAGCAGAAGCGGGAATATTCCACCATATCCCACAACAGATTCCGCATTGTTTCAAGGGTAACTGGCCGAGGAAAAAACAATGCTGTATTACTTACTGAGCGCCCCTCGTAATTATGGTGCGTATAGGACGTACACGTGATTAAATTTGTAGTTAAAATGGGGGCTTCTCTTTGAAGGCCTTAACCAGATATTTCAAATGTGTGAGACATTGGAAATTTTGGAAATTTGTGGTAAGTTCGTATGGGACCAAACTGCTGAGGTCATCGATCCGTAGGCTTTCACACTACTTTATCAAACTGAAATTAATTTACGCTAAGGACAACACACACACACACACACATACCTTAGGGAGGAATCGAATTTCCGATGGGGGAGCAGCGCGAACCGTGGCGAGGCGCCTCAGATAGCGCGACGTAATGAGGTTGTTCACCTACGCACCAATTGCCCGCATCAACTCACGGTCTTAAAATACGCTAATGAACATTATAAAAGGCTGACTTCAGCAGACGTCGTTTCCCAAGTGACAGCCATTGTGCGTGACCAATTTCCCGAGGAGCTACGCCACCCATTGCTTGATGGCGCTTGTGAATATATACCATTAACCTCGCGTGGCGACTTCGCTGCTGTAGCTTGCGTATCATTGTCACTTCCACTTCCACTTCAAAACAATCGTAGACGGACGCAAGATGGTGAGGAGTCAGATGTTTCCTCTTCCCTTCCCCGCTATAATGAGCTGTGTGAGACATGTGGACAACGTGCCGGCCAGGGCAATAGTTGAACACCCTCTGTATCGAAGTAGGAGGCGACAGCATGGACAACGTGCGATCTTGCTTTTCCTTGTTGAAAAATAACTTTGGATAATTCGACGATAGTACACGGCAGTCGGCCTCAGAAATGTAACAGATGGTGCCGAGACTGTTGAATATAGATATCAGATGTTAAACTACTGTGTACTCTTTGGCATCCCACACTGTCACATTAGGTGCTGCACATGTGTGATGATAACAAGTACATTATGGCAGCTTCCGTTTTCCTCGAAGCATCCATGCACAGATTCATCCACTGTGACGCTGTGTGCAGAATCAAGACTCGTTTAGATATGAGATGTGGTAACACACCTGTATGCAGTGCTGTCACTGGTCTCACCACCGTCGGTGCTAATAGTAAATGGTGCTTCAGACGTCGTCGCTCAGGAAGTGTGGATATTTGTCTCACCAGCGAACACATCATTTTCCTTATTCAAGGTATATGACGTGGCTGTACGGTCCTGCTCGGCCTTGCAAACCGTATGTCTACTAAATATTCAAAAGGGATTTCTGAATGAGAAACCTATTCAACTGGGTAAGCCTGTCCATGTACACAAAATGTGGATAGCGTTCCTCCTCCTTAATTTGTGTAGCTGCACAGAAAAACTGATCATTAGCATATCCAAGGTTGTTCACTTCGAGTCAATTTTTCGTTTGTGCATGTCGTTGCCACTATTTTGTAATTTTAATGGTCAGAAGTGTATTGAGTCTAATCAGACTAAGTCCTCCAGGGGGTCAATTAAATGCAACCAATATTTAACACATATGGGAGGAGGAGGAGATTAGTGTTTAACGTCCCGTCGACAACGAGGTCATTAGAGACGGAGCGCGAGCTCGGGTGAGGGAAGGATGGTGAAGGAAATCGGCCGTTCCCTTTCAAAGGAACCATCCCGGCATTTGCCTGAAGCGATTTAGGGAAATTACGGAAAACCTAAATCAGGATGGCCGGAGACGGGATTGAACCGTCGTCCTCCCGACTGCGAGTCCAGTGTGCTAACCACTGCGCCACCTCGCTCGGTAACACATATGGGCCTACATAACTTTTTATATTACAGTTTTGTTATGGGGTGGACAGAATACTACGATGCTGAGGAAATTCAGTACAAGTGATCCATTAATCATGGCAAGGGCACGTAATTGAAGAGTCAGCAATCTGTAAACGACCCCTCACTGTCGTAACACTCTCACAAGAACCCGTCAATGCAGCTCTGCGACAATCAGCGACCAACAGACGAGGGAATGCACCTGTAGCTGATTTAGCTCAATGGACAATAAAGGGTTTTCATGAACTCCAACCATCTTGCTGCAGCCACCTTCACCTCTGATGGATTCTTGTAGCGCCCGGCAGCCCTACGAAATCACAACGCTGAGGTCTGTAGATGAACTTTATCCTGAAAACCAGAAGATCTGCTCCCCACCGCTCCATAGGGATAGCATCACGACCTGACAGCTACATTTTAATCAAACACTGATGGTTATTACCGTATTATAAATAATGGTAATAACAGAAGAGTTGTGGCATGCAGGGGCTGATTGTAAACGTCTGTTAAGGAAGTTGGTGCAACTGCCAGAAATTTGTCTTGATCTCAACAGACAAGCTGAAAAAATCGTAATGGAAAAATAGGAAAGATATCCACTATCTCATGCCCCAGTAAATGAACTGGGGTCTTTCGGTCATCTTATCATGAGGGACCGGGAACATCATGAGAAGGAGTGTCGGAGCTTCTAGAACCCTCCTTGCAAACACTATCTTGGCACTTTACACAAATACGCTAGTCAGTCTAGGTAAACTTAAGTAGCGTACAGATGTACTAGAAAAATTTCCCACATAAAAATCGGCGCAATGCAAGACACACGATTCACAGACTTCACACTTCAACACAGAAAACTACAGGATATAAAAAGGATAGCCTGTTGTCAGAAGTAGAACACCGACAAAGTCTGGCACAGAGTATATAGCTCACATATCAGTCACAGAAACATCCTAGGTTTCACTTAAATGTCAGAAGGAATCACCTTAGTAACCTTCAAATCAGGAAACAATAGATACACAGTCACCAACGCACATGCACCGACAGCCGGCTGCTGTGACCGAACGGTTCTAGCCCCTTCAGTCCAGAATCGCGCTGCTGCTACGGTCGCAGGTTCGAATCCTGCCTCTGGCATGGATGTGTGTGATGTCCTTAGGTTAGTTAGGTTTAAGTAGTCTAGGGGACTGATGACTTCAGATGTTAAGTCCCATTGTGGGACGACGAGTGGAAAATTTTTCTACTGTTGCCATTCCCAGCACAGGCTCTCTAACTACAATGCTGGCAACCAGAAAGTGATTAGCAAAAACGTGATGCCTGTAATTAAAGTTCACTGTGCCCACTCTGATGGTGAAATAAAGTTATTGACAATGAAGCTCATTACGCTGAGGATTTCGGATGATGTCTGGGATTAATAGAAAATGCAGATTACTATAACAATTTTCACTATATTCTGAAAACGATAAAGCGTAAAGTTCCAGACAAATGTTTAACCAAGCAATGCTACTATGAGCTATTGTACCATCAGAGCTGTTCAGGCTCTATTGCGTGGACCCTATTATCCATAGATTACGAAACTGTTCAATAACCGTTATCGATGTAAATGTTCAAAGTGAATGCTCACCAAAATTTGATGTTAATACTCATCAAATGCCACACTAGTAATGGTAGAAGGTCTGTCCTGCAGCGACACATGAAAATACGACATACGAAAACTGAGAATAAATCACTGAGGTCGTTCCACAATTAACACCTTACCACAGTGCGAACTCATTGTCACGTGCATACCGATTTACGTAATACGGTATCCAAGGCTGTTCCTTGCAGCTGCACAGACGCGACGAGGCTCCCGACATGGAGCGCACGCTGATACGAATCTAGAAGAGAACTTATTTATACAGCCGCGGTGCGGACCATCGAAGGCGCAGCCGACAACATTTGCCTTCCGGACTAGCCACTGGGGAGAGCAGAACATCACTTCAAGTTACTAAATAATCAATAGCTTCATTCGCTGTAGGCCAATGAAGCTCTCAATTTAATTGTGCAATCAGCACACAGGTAAGTATCTGTAATAAAATTCTCATGTGGCTATCTTAAATACTTTTGGCGAGAGAATTATTTTAGTTGCACTGCACGCAATGGATGAGCTCTGAGCTTGCCCTTTGGAGACCTCTACAGCTGTAGTGTTACAGTTGCCTTTTGGAAACTTCTCACATCTTTGTTATTATAGCGTATCTCCATTCTACCTAAATCTAAACATCCTAGCTTTATCTAATGACTTACTTAATCTATCTGGCTTCCGTACTTTTAGGCCCCAAAAACAGAAAATCATTAATTTCAACCAAAATATTACTTTGTGAGATCCAGCATGCTGTTTCCATTAAATTACAATGAAAAAGGAATCCGAATATAAATTTTGAAGTTTCTAGCTCCTTCCTGTTACGCCGATGATTTTTATGTGAATTGTCCAAATTTCGAAAACTGTTAAAGTTACTAAACTGAAACATAACACATTATTAGTTTAGCTTCACTCCTGACATGCTCTTAACTTTTCAGGTTATTTACTTTACTTTTAAGGTATTGCGCAACATTCGTGACGTCATAGCTACACTACTGGCCATTAAAATTGCTACACCGCGAAGATGACGTGCTACAGACGCGAAATTTAACAGACAGGAAGAAGATGCTGTGATATGCAAATGATTAGCTTTTCAGAGCATTCACACAAGGTTGGCGCCGGTGGCGACACCTACAACGTGCTGACATGAGGAAAGTTTCCTACCGATTTCTCATACACAAACAGCAGTTGACCGGCATTGCCTGGTGAAACGTTGTTGTGATGCCTCGTGTAAGGAGGAGAAATGCGTACCATCACGTTTCCGACTTAGATAAAGGTCGGATTGTAGCCTATAGCGATTACGGTTTATCGTATCGTGACATTGGTGCTCGGGTTGGTCGAGATCCAATGACTGTTAGCAGAATACGGAATCGGTGGGATAAGGAGGGTAAAACAGAACGACGTGCTGGATCCCAATGGCCTCGTATCACTAGCAGTCGAGATGACAGGCATCTTATCTGCATGGCTGTAACGGATCGTGCAGCAACGTCTCGATCCCTGAGTCAACACATGGAGACGTCTGCAAGACAACAACAATCTGCACGAACAGTTCAACGGCGTTTGCGGCAACATGGATTATCAGGTCGGAGACCACGGCTGCAGTTACCCTCGACGCTGCATCATAGACAGGAGCGCCTGCGATAGTGTACTCAACGACGAACCTGAGTGCACGAACGGCAAAACGTCATTTTTTCGGATGAATCCAGGTTCTGTTTACAGCATCATGATGGTCGCATCCGTGTTTGGCGACATCGCGGTGAACGCACATTGGAAGCGTGTATTCGTGATCGCCATACTGGCGTATCACCCGGCGTGATGTTATGGAGTGCCATTGGATACACGACTCGGTCACCTTTTGTTCGCATTGACGGCGCTTTGAACAGTGGACGTTACATTTCAGATGTGTTACGACCCGTGGCTCTACCCTTCCTTCGATCCCTGCGAAACCCTACATTTCAGCAGGATAATGCACGACCGCATGTTGCAGGTCCTGTACGGGCCCTTCTGGATACAGAAAATGTTCGACTGCTGCCCTGGGCAGTAAATTCTCCAGATCTCTCAACAACTGAAAACGTCTGGTGAATGGGGGCCGAGCAACTGGCTCGTCACAATACGCCAGTCACTACTCTTGATGAACTGTGGTATCGTGTTGAAGCTGCATGAGCAACTGTACCTGTACACGCCATACCAGCTCCGTTTGACTCAATGCCCAGGCGTATCAAGGCCGTTATTACGGCCAGAGGTGGTTGTTCTGTGTACTGATTTCTCAGGATCTATGCACCCAAACTGCGTGAAAATGTAGTCACATGTCAGTTCTAGTATAATATATTCGTCCAATGAATACCAGATTATCATCTGCATTTCTTCTTGGTGTAGCAATTTTAGTGGCCAGTAGTGTAGTTAGAGCAGACTAGGACTGCACACAATGGAAGGCATATGAATTCTATATGGTGTGAGTAGGCTGCTTTTATACACCATAGTGCTTAGAACCATTTGAAACATTTGAACCATGCACCGACAAACCACCACAACAGAAAGAAACGGCAGGAACTCGAAGAATTTTGGGAAGACGTGGAAGAAATGACAAACAATATACCAGGAAGACGTGTTAAAATTGTGTTAGGAGGCTTTAGTGCACAACTAGGTAAAGAGAAGAAGTACAAGCAAATAACTGGGCCATACACATCACACAGATGGGCGAACAAGAATGGGGAACATTACTGTCAAAATTTTAACTTAAAAATTATGTCTACGCAATTTCAAAAGCAAAGACGAGAACTGACAATACGGGAAACACTCAAAAACGTAAGAGGAGAATTTCAAATAGAACACGTATCTAACAAGCGAAAATGCGAGTACATAGGAATTTCTAAACGCGTCAACAACTAAAGAATTCTTTGAGTCCTGCCATCGCTTGTTACAAGTAATTATTAGGCCAATCCCAAGAAAAAGAAAGGCAACACGGTCCAAAATTATAAGAGAGGACCCAGAATACTTGAAGATAAACAAACACAAAATCATTAAAAAAGTTAGTCAAAATACAACAAAAACCTGGAGAGCGCGCTGGGGTCAACCTTCCAGGAAACGCAAACATAGGTGGTGAAACGCTACTTGTGATCAGGCCATTGAATGTAAAATCCGGACCTGGAAGAAGTTTAGCGGTAACAGAACAAGAGAAATATGGAAACATTTCGACAATGTTTAGAAACAACCATCGAAATATATTAGATGAGTAAAAATGGCGTACAACAAAAGTAAACTAAATGCAATACAGGGAGACTTCAAGAGAAATAACATATAGAATTTCGATAGAATACACAGGGAAAATATCAGCTGTCTAAATATCTGCTTCAAAATAACAGACGGATCTCTAGAAACAACTTCTAAATAAAACAGCAAAGCTCTTAAAAATATTTTAGAAATACTTCAACTGCGAAAAGCTACAGAAAAATTACACTTCACGAAAGACATGCCAAATTCAAATTCTAAACCGTCCACAATCACAGAGCTAGAGGAGATTATAAAACAACCAAAATACACTAGACCCCACGAGAAGCTGTCATTACCGCCGAAATCTGGAAACTCAAAGACCGAAACATCACAAAGGTAATTAATAAAATTCTCACAGAAATATGGATTACAGAGAAAATTCCACACTTATGTAAACACACGTCGGTTCACCCGCTCCACATAAATGGCTGCAACAGAGACCCTAATACCTATAGAGTTATCACATCATCACCGGTCACTTACAAATTACTTTCCAAACCATTGCTCAATAGGCTAGAACCACAAACTGATACAAAGATAAGTGAATATCAAGTAGAAGATGCTGTACTGAACAAATTTGGAACCTGCGAACACTCCTGATAGCCAGACAGAAAAACAACACTGTAGTCACATTCGTGGATTTCAGGATGGTCTACGATTTCATAGACAGGCAGACGCTGTTTGATACATTAAAAGAATATGGAATAGAAGGAAAAACTAGAGTACCGTACAGCAGACACAGACACCACATCAAAAATAAGATTTATGGGTGAAATCTAAGAACCATTCGAGAGACATACAAATGTAAGGCAAGGAGATGGTCTCTCGCAACTTTTATTGAAGTTGGTTTTGGCCAAAATTATTAATCTATGGGAAGAGAAAGTACAGGGGATTCAATTAGGAAGAACACGTGCAAACAAGACGATCATAAAGTATCTGCCATTTGCAGATGACCTGGCAATAGTCAGCAACAATAGATAAGAAGCACTGGAATACTTATATGAAGTCTCTGCCAAAAATAGTCTACAAGTATCATATGATCTACCAAAATTGCTCTACAAATACAATATGAGAGAAAAAAGCAGTACATGGGAACAAAGCACGAGACACACAAACCACACACAAAGTATGTAAGAGTTACGAGAGTGGAGAAATTCAAGTATGTAGGGGAATATATACCTATAGAAGGATAAGAATAGTCCTCCAACATGGAACGAACAAAAAACTTCAGAAAGCGTACTAACTGACATGGATGCATTTCAATAAAAGAAACATATCAAGACAGACCTAACTCAGTCACTACAATATAGTTGTACTACCAGAACCACTCTACGCATCAGAAACAATCAAAATCGGAGGATTAGAAATCAAAGAGACACAAGAAATGGAATGTAAACTCCTCAGAAAAATATTTAGAACAACGCAAGGTTGGTATATGGATGAAGAGTCCAACCAAACAACTATACGATCTCATTTACAGACTCAGAAACACGATCAGAGAACGCCGACTAAGATTTTATGGACACATACATAGCATGAATAACAGCAGATGCCCAAAAAGGGTTTTTAGTGTTTTGAACAGCACAATCCAAAAAGAAGCTGGCGCTGTAAGATAGAAGAACACCGAAAACAAGCAGGAAACCATAAGGAACTGATAAATGAGACAAATTCCGAAAAACAATAGGGAACACAAAATATAAGTAAATTAAAGGAAGGAAACAGGGAAAATAAGGACAAATCACTGGAAATACAGGTACATACAAAGCATGAACAGATGTTGGGAAGAGAAAAAGATGGGAAACAAGAAGAGACCGATTAATCATGTTACATTCAAGTTCAAACACTTCCTTGTGGGCAAAAATATGTAGTGATAATAGTAGTAATAATAATAAAAGAGAAAGATTCATTTGAACCAGGTTTGCATTTAGTCACGGCCATTTAAATAAAAGATTGGTTAGGAACTGACAATCCACGATTACTACCGCTATTACCAGTACTAATAATAATAATAATAATAATAATAATAATAGTGAAAGTAGAAAGTAGTAATGTAATACAGAAGAAAGCTACAAAAGTGAAATATTATGGTGTAGTGAGCTATGTTTTCTGAGAGATCATAATTCAGTTAGACTGCGTCAGCTGGGGAGTGTGGGACACAAACTGTAGGATACAGTTATATCAAAGAGGAATATGATTTATTGAGTGATGGGCTTAAATTTGATAGGTTGTCAGATAAAAGCATCGATTGGAAATAAAAATTTAAACAATATATATAGATTTACGGTTCAAGATACGTAAATATAATACCGTATGATAAAAGTGTTCAAACATAAAACGCAATTTCAGTTAGCGCATATGCGACGTGTCAGCGTGATTTCTGTGACTGACGCTGAAAGAATAAATAATCAGAAAATGCTAGCCTCGATTTCACGGACGGGTGATGTGAACAGGAGCGAAATGCGCGCTACGGAAAATGCTTTGAAGTCATTTCCCATGAAACTGTTCACTGTAATTAGCGTCCGGTTTAGTGTACATCAAAGGAAATTATTTTACAAATTAGAAATTAGAGAGTCTTTTCTGCAGCGAAGTACACAGGTGTAGGGTGTCAGTAATAAAAGAGAACGCTAGCGTTGTAGTAGCGAGCTACCTGTAAACGAATTTCTTTCCTCTTTTTACCAAATAACCAGAAATTCTTCCTTTTATTTGTTTTATCGTCTAGTTGGCGCTTTATCATGTCATCGATGGATCAGTTGAATGTTATTGGGTAATCAGCTGCAACCCAGAGAGAGAATTCAACGTAACATTCTTCTGAAGTCGTCAAAGAAATTCACAGAAACACGAATCATATCAGTGTAGCCGATACTTTAATTTTGAGAATCCACCATAGCTGCATCATTTTCATCACTGTGTATGCATATATACTGTACGCATCGAATGAATCACGTCGTAACTGAACAGTCAGATGAAATCTACTTTCTGGAATTGGAAGTTATTAGTGCTGGTTCTCATTCTTCGTTTTTCGGATGATGGTGATGTTCTACAAATTATAAACATTATTTCATTTGTAGCTGCCCTTCCGTTCAAAAGCCTTAACTGTTTTACTTATATATATACATATATATATTTCAGTAAAGTTTTACCATCATCAGTCAGTCAGTTATTATTCTGAGATTAAATTACGTCGGATGCACAGTGGTAATACAGTTTATTACAGATTTTCGGTAGTATGTCCTGAAATCTTTCGGAACTTCTTTTTCTCCTATATCACTTCGTTTGTTTTTTGCAAACGTATATGTTATACTGCGTAATTACAGCAAGCATAGGATCTGGAATGCGAAGTTTACTCTTCTATTGCAATTTCTTGTGACATTTATTAACATCAGATAAGGAATTTATTGAGCTAGTTAGATAAATGTTATAACCATACTCTGGACATGTGTGATAGAGTAGTACATCTACATACATCTGCATCTACACTCTGCAAACCACTGTTAAGTGTTAGCATAGGGTATGTCATTTTGTACCAATTGTTAGGGATTTATTTTCACCCAATTCACGTCTGAGGCGCGAGAACAATGGTTGTTTAAATGCCTCCATGCATGTTGTGATTAACCTAATCTTGTGCACACCATCCCTACGGGATCGATGTGCAGAATGTTGTGGTATATTCCTAGAAACATAACTTAAAGCTGTTTATTGAAACTTAGTAAATAGGCTTTCTCGGGATAGTTCACGTTTATTTTCACGACTCTGCTAGTTCAGTCTCTTCAGCATCTCTGTAACACTCTCCCACAGATGCTACAATCCTGTGACCATTCGTGCTGCTGCTCGTCTCTGTATACATTCCATGACCACTGTTAGCCCACTTTGGTACAGGTTTCACACCCTTGAACATTATTTTACGACTGGTTGCACGAGTCAGTTGTAAGGTATCTCCTTTGTAGACTGATTGCATTTCCCGAGTATTCTACGAATAAACTGCTTTTCCCTCGACTGAGCCGGAGTCCATTTCATATCCCTACAAATTGTTACAATCAGGCATTTGTATGCGTTAACCGTTTTCATTTGTGACTCATTGATATTGCAGTCATAGGACGTTTTTTTGTGAAATGAACAATTTCGCATATCCGAACAGTTAAGGCAAGAAGCCGATCCTTGCACCACTTTGACACCACATTAAGATCTGACTCAATATTTATGCAACTTCTTTCACATAGAACTTCGTTATAGATAACTGCATGATCTGCAGAAGGTCTCAGGTACGCTTTCCATTATAAGACATGAGGCAACTCGTTTGCTGCAAACACACGTAAATCGTTAATTCATAAACAACAAGCTACAGTTACGGATATAGTTTGATAAATGTGCCCCTATGTTCTTGTACATATCCGCTGTGACGCTTGACTTGTTGCAGTTTAGTAACAAGCACGTAACTCAGATATGTTGTTACTTTCATACACACCAAAGAAAGGATACTTAATCTGCCAACTCGATTTCTTTTCTGATGAGATGTTGTCTGACTATAGCCTGTGACTAAATATACATTTCTACAGACCATTATGGGAATATTCACTAGACCCACATTTTTTGCTTGTTGTAACTACGGTTGACCGTCACGTTTGTGCTATTATGTTCGTTTGTAACGCACAGTGATTACGTCCATCTGCACAGTCGTCTGTTAACTTTCTGGTGGATATTAAACTGTTGTGTCTTCACTTTTATTGAGATCTGAGTCGCAAAGTTTGAGAGATTAACTGGAGGATAGTACGCCTAGTGCGTAAGATTTAATATTAGGCTGTAACACTGCAGTTAGAGAATTGTTAACTAAGTTGTACGAGACCGTTATTCGAACAACAACAAAAATATACAATGTTTTCATTACTGTAATACAGCGTTCATTGTCTGATAGACTTTTAAGATACTATAGCACGTTTGTATTTGTTATGAGGCAACCATAACTATTCTGAGGATAAAAAGATAAAATATATAAATGTAGCAAATGAAACAGACGAAATGGAATACAAACGTCTAAAATATGAGGTTGACAGGAAACTGTCGGCCGGTGTGGCCGAGCGGTTCTAGGCGCTTCAGTCTGGAACCGAGCGACCACTACGGTCGCAGGTTCGAATCCTGCCTCGGGCATGGATGTTTGTGATGTCCTTAGGTTAGTTAGGTTCAAGTAGTTCTAAGTTATAGGGGACTGATGACCTCATATGTTAAGTCCCATAGTGCCCAGAGCCATTCGAACATTTTTGAACAGAAAACGTAAAATGACTAAGCAAGAATGAATAGTGGACAAATGTAAGAATATAAAAGCGTGCTTAACTAGGGCAAAAAGAGATACAGCCTACAGGAAAATTAAACAGGCCTTTGGAGAAAGAGAAGCAGCGTTTCGAATATTAAGTGCTCGGATGGGAAACCAGTCCTAAGCAAAGAAGTGAAAGATGAAAGGTTGGAAGGAGTGTATAGGGGGTCTGAATATGGGAGATGAACTTGAAGACAATATTATAGAACTGGAAGAGGATGTGGATGAAGCGTGGATGAAGAGATGATGAAAGTCATAATACTGGGAGAAGATTCTGACAGAGCACTGAAAGACCTAACTCGGAACAAGGCCCCTGGAGTAGACGATATCTTTGAGAGAACCAGCCACGACAAAACTCTTTCATCTGGTTGTACGAGATGAATGAGACAAGTGAAATACCCTCAGAGTTAAAGATTAATATAATAATTCCAATTCCAAAGACATCATATGCTGACAAGTGTGAATATTACCGAACTGATGATGATGATGAAGTCCCATACTCCTTTACAGACCGTAGGGGAACGACGAGGGAGACCCGCTGTACTAGGCAAGGTCCTAGTGGAGGTGGTTTGCCATTGCCTTCCTCCGACCGTAATGGGGATGAATGATGATGATGATGATGAAGACAACACAACACCCGGTCATCTCGAGGCAGGTGAAAATCCCCGAACCTGCCGGAAATCGAATCTGGGACGCAGTGCTCGGAAAGCGAGAACGCTACCTCGAGACCACGAGCTGCGGACATTACCGAACTATCAGTTTAATAAATCATGGTTGCCAAATACTAACACGAATTATTTACAGAAGAATGGAAAAAAGGTGGTAGAAGCTAACCTCGGGGAGATCAGTTCGGCTTCCGAAGAAATGTAGGTACACATACGACAGTACTGACCCTACGACTTACCTTAGAAGATATGTTAAGGAGAGACAAACAGATGTTTATAGCATTTGTAGGCTTAAAGAAAGATTTTGACGTTGTTGACTATTGTACTCTCTTTGATATTCTGAAGGTAGGAGGGGTAAAGTGTTGTTGTTGTTTTTGTTGTCTTCAGTCCTGAGACTGGTTTGATGCAGCTCTCCATGCTACTCTATCCTGTGCAAGCTTCTTCATCTCCCAGTACTTACTGCAAAGTACATCCTTCTGAATCTGCTTCGAGTATTCATTTCTTGGTCTCCCTCTACGATTTTTACTCTCCACGCTGCCCTCCAATGCTAAATTTGTGATCCCTTGATGCCTCAGAACATGTCCTACCAACCGGTCCCTTCTTCTTGTCAAGTTGTGCAACAAATTCCTCTTCTCCCCAATTCTGTTCAGTACCTCCTCGTTAGTTATGTAATCTACTCTTCTAATCTTCAGCATTCATCTGTAGCACCACATATCGAGAGCTTCTATTCTTTTCTTGTCTAAGATATTTATCGTCCACGTTTCACTTCCATACATGGCTACACTCCATACAAATACTTTCAGAAGCGACTTCCTGACACTTAAATCTATACTCGATGTTAACAAATTTCTCTTTTTCAGGAACGCTTTCCTTGCCATTGCCAGTATACATTTTATATCCTCTCTACTTCGACCATCATCAGTTATTTTGCTCCCCAAATAGCAAAACTCCTTTACTACTTTAAGTGTCTCATTTCCTAATCTAATTCCCTCTGCATCACCCGACTTAATTCGACTACATTCCATTATCCTCGTTTTGCTTTTGTTGATGTTCATCTTATGTCCTCCTTTCAAGACACTGTCCATTCCGTTCAACTGCTCTTCCAAGTCCTTTGCTGTATCTGACAGAATTACAATGTCATCGGCGAAACTCAAAGTTTTTATTTCTTCTCCATGGATTTTAATACCTACTCCGAACTTTTCTTTTGTTTCCTTTATCGCTTGCTCAATATACAGATTGAATAACATCGGGGAGAGGCTACAACCCTGTCTCACTCCCTTCCCAAACACTGCTTCCCTTTCATACCGCTCGACTCTTATAACTCAATATACAGATTAAATAACATCGGGGTGAGGCTACAACCCTGTCTCACTCCCTTCCCAAACACTGCTTCCCTTTCATACCCCTCGACTCTTATAACTGCCATCTGCTTTCTGTACAAATTGTAAATTGCCTTTCGCTGTCTGTATTTTACCCCTACCACCTCCAGAATTTGAAAGAGAGTATTCCAATCAACATTGTCAAATGCTTTCTCTAAGTCTACAAATGCTAGAAACGTAGGTTTGCCTTTCCTTAATCTTTCTTCTAAGTTAAGTAGTAGAGTCAGTATTGCCTCACGTGTTCCAACATTTCTACGGAATCAAAACTGATCTTCCCCGAGGTCGGCTTCTATCAGTTTTTCCCTTCGTCTGTAAAGAATTCGCGTTAGTATTTTGCAGCTGTGACTTATTAACCTGGTAGTTCGGTAATTTTCACATCTGTCAACACATGCTTTCTTTGGGATTGGAATTATTATATTGTTCTTGAAGTCTGAAGGTATTTCACCTGTCTCATACATCTTGCTCACCAGATGGTAGAGTTTTGTCAGGTTTGGCTGTCAGTGGTTCCAATTGAATGTTGTCTACTCCCGGGGCCTTGTTTCGACTCAGGTCTTTCAGTGCTCTGTCAAACTCTTTACGCAGTATCGTATCTCCTATTTCATCTTCAGCTATATCCTCTTCCATTTCCATAATATTGTCCTAAAGTACATCGCCCTTGTATATACCCTCTATATACCCCTTCCACCTTTCTGCTTTCCCTTCTTTGCTTTGAACTGGGTTTCCATCTGAGCTGTTGATATTCCTACTATTGGTTCTCGTTTCTCCAAAGGTCTCTTTAATGTTCCTGTAAGCAGTATCTATCTTAACCCTAGTGAGATAAGCCTCTACATCCTTACATTTGTCCTCTAGCCATCCCTGCTTAGCCATTTTGCACTTCCTGTCGATCTCATTTTTGAGACGTTTGTATTCCTTTTTGCCTGCTTCATTTACTGCGTTTTTATATTTTCTCATTTCATCAATTAAATTCAAAATTCCTTCTGTTACCCAAGGATTTCTACTAGGCCATCTCTTTTTACCTACTTGATCCTCTGCGGCCTTCACTACTTCATCCCTCAGAGCTAAACATCCTTCTTCTACTGTATTTCTTTCCCCCATTCCTGTCAATTGTTCCCTTTGCTCCCCCTGAAACTCTGTACATCCTCTGGTTTAGTCAGTTTATCCAGGTCCCATCTCCTTAAATTCCCACCTTTTTGCAGTTTCTTCAGCTTTAATCTATAGTTCATAACCAATAGATTGTGGTTAGAGTCCACATCTGTCCCTGGAAATGTCTTACAATTTAAAACCTGGTTCCTAAATCACTGTCTTGCCATTTTATAATCTATCTCATACCTTCTAGTATTTCCAGGATTATTCCATGTATACAACCTTCTTTTATGATTCTTGAACCAAGTGTTAGCTATGATTAAGTTATGCTCTGTGCATAATTCTACCAGACGGCTTCCTCTTTCATTTCTCTCCCCCAATCCATATTCACCCACTATGTTTCCTTCTCTCCCTTTTCGTACTCTCGAATTCCAGTCACCCATGACTATTAAATTTTCGTCTCCCTTCACTACCTGATTAATTTCTTTTATCTCATCATACATTTCTTCAATTTTTTCGTCATCTGCAGAGCTAGTTGGCATATAAACTTGTACTACTGTGGTAGGCGTGGGCTTCGTATCTATCTTGGCCACAATAATGCGTTCACTATGCTGTCTGTAGTAGCTTACACTCATTCCTATTTTCCTATACAGTAAAGCTGCATGCCCTCAGGAAAAATTAGGGTTGTAGTTTCCCCTTGCTTTCAGCCGTTCGCAGTACCAGCACAGCAAGGCCGTTTTGGTTAGTGTTGCAAGGCCAGATCAGTTAATCATCCAGACTGTTGCCCCCGCAACTACTGAAAAGGCTGCTGCCCCTCTTCAGGAACCACACGTTTGTCTGGCTTCTCAACAGATACCCCTGTGTTTGTGTTTATACCCCTGTAGTCACCCGACCCGAAGTCTTGTTCCTCCTGCCACCGAACTTCACTAGTTCCCACTATATCTAAATTTAACCTATCCATTTCCCTTTTTAAATTTTCTAACCTACCTGCCTGATTAAGGGATCTGACATTCCACGCTCCGGTCTGTAGAACGCCAGTTGTCTTTCTCCTCATAACGACATCCTCTTGAGTAGCCCCGCCCGGAGATCCAAATGGGGGACTATTCTAACTCCGGAATATTTTACCCAAGAGGACGCCATCATTATTTAACCATACAGTAAAGCTGCATGCCCTCAGGAAAAATTAGGGTTGAAGTTTCCCCTTGCTTTCAGCCGTTCGCAGTACCAGCACAGCAAGGCCGTTTTGGTTAGTGTTGCAAGGCCAGATCAGTTAATCATCCAGACTGTTGCCCCCACAACTACTGAAAAGGCTGCTGCCCCTCTTCAGGAACCACACGTTTGTCTGGCTTCTCAACAGATACCTCTCCGTTGTTGTTGCACCTACGGTACGGCCATCTGTATCGCTGAGGCATACAAGCCTCCCAACCAACGGCAAGGTCCATGGTTCATGGGGGTAGGAGGGGAAAACTACAGTTACCAACGGCTGTTAACAACTTGCACAGAAACCAGACGGCAGTTGTAAGTGTTGCCAGGTGCGAAAGGGAAGTAGAGGTTGTGGATGGAGTGGGACAGTGTTCTAGCCTATCCCTGATGTTATTCAGTTTGTACTTTGGGAAAGCAGTAAAGGAAACCAAAGAAAAATCTGTAGCAGTAAATAAAGTTCAGGGGGAAGAAATAAAAACTTTTAGGTTTGCAGATGACATTGTAATTCTGTCAAGGACAGCAAAGGACTTGGAATACCAGTTGAACGGGAGGGACAGTGCCTTTAAAGAAGGACATAAAATGAACATCGACGAAAGCAAAACGAGGATGAAGAATGAATTGACGTCAATCAAGTAATACTGAGGGAATTAGATTAGGAAAGGAGACACTTAAAGTAGTAGATGAGCTTTGTTGGTTGGACAGCAAAAGAACTGTTGATGGCCAAAGCGATGAGGAAATGAGATACAGACTAGTATAGGCAAGAAAAGCTTTCCTGAATAAGAGTAATTTGCTGTCATTGAATGTAGATTTATGTGTTAGGAAGTCTTTTCTGAAAGTATTTGTCTGGAGTGTAGCCATGTATGAAAGTCCAACATGGACAATAAACAGTTTAGACAAAAAGAGAGTAGAAGCTTTTGAAATGTGGTGCTATAGTTGAATGTTGAATATTTGATGGGTAGATCACGTAACTGTTGATGAGGTAATGAGTAGGAGAGAATAAAAGAAATTTGTGGCGCAACATGACTAGAAGAAGGGATCGTTGTGTAGGACACACTCCGAGACATCAAGAGGTCACCAGTTTAGTACTGGAGGGAAGTTTAAGGAGTAAAATTCGTAGAGGGAGATCAAGAGATAAGTACAGTTAGCAGATTCAGAAAGATGTTGGTTGCAGTAGTTACCCGGAGATGAAGAGGCTTGCAAGGATCGAGTAACACGGAGAGCTGCAACAAACCAGTCTTAGGACTGAGGACCACAACAACAAAACATATAATTGTCATGTCTTACATCAAACTTAAATAACGTAAGTTTTTACCTGTGTTCGTCATGTCTAAGTGATAGTGAGAAGCTACGTCATCTAAGAAAAAGAAAGAATTAGCCGTGGTCCTGAGTTAGCCTTAATTGACTCATTGAGGATAAAAGAAAACTGGAGAGGGACTGTCTTCCGGTGATCCCGACTGTGCGCAAACTCAAAATTTTACCAGCTCTTATAGTCATCAACTGCGCCCGGGGTCGCTTTTCGAAATAGGTCAACTGCGCATTAGTGTAGTGAATTTATCCTTCCGTTGCTGAACAGAAGTAAGTTTTTATTCATTTAGTTGAAACTCACACGAGGCTGATCTCGAAAACAGAAGGTTATAGCATTATCTTGCTACCATCGTATGTGTGTGTGAGCGTGTGTGTGTGTTTGCGGAAGTAAGTATTCTCTTTATACTCCGTTCCTATTTCAAAGGGTAAGTTTTGTTACAGTATGAAATAACTTGTTCTCTTATTTCACTGCTCTTTGTGGAATACAGAGATACAACAATGGTGCCAACTCCTGCGTACCGAACACCGGGGAGCTGACGAAACATGCTCGTACTCTTGCTCTCTGGTTCATCAAAACGCGATCCATAATATATAGACGCACGCTGGCTGCGGCGGCGTGTAGCTGGCAGGTTGCCCGCCAGCAGTAACACTAACCTGTGGCTGTAATCAGAGCCCAGGCTGTCCATTAGCGAATTGGGTTGAGCGCGACCTTCAGAAACTCCCTCTTCCTCTTCGCCTCCTCTGAGCAAGTTAGAGAAAGCTTGCCGAGCCGCACCGCCATTCCGGTGTTTTTCATTTCCTGTACCTTCTCACAGGCTAGTGCGACCGTCACACGCGAATTATTACTTTTCACAAAATTAATTATTTATCATTCTTATCTCTTGAATGAACGATTTTCTTTAAAATCATACACAAAAAATTCAAATCAAGAGAAATAAATTAGATCTCCCGTCAACACAATAAGAATTTCGATTTTTGTGCGAACTAAAAATCTGCCTTTGATTGATATTAGTGAAAGGAAGCTTAAACTCATCAAGGGAAAGATACTTTGTTTTTTATTTCTATCAAAAAAAATATACTTCTACACAATTCTTTCCTTACTGTTACCAGTCGAAGGGCAGCAAATATTTGCAGAATTAATGAATGCAATAACTGGACACTTACGACAGTTGAGGATTCTGATTACGTGCTATAATTTTCATGAATCTAATTTTTTCTGCATTCTAGGTCAATAACAAGACTGTCATAGCATAGCATACTCATTTAACTAACGCGTTAGCTTGCTTATAATTTCCTGTTTCTTTTAACATTAATCACTTTGTATGTATTTACTCAAACAATAGTTCGTATATGACCTAGGTCTTCACCTTCGGTTTCCTTTTCTGAGAAGATGCCTAAACCTACTGTCTGACACTGAAGCCCAAAACGGCCTTCTGTGCACCAAGATAGAAAGTTCTATGGGGCAGTTTCCATGAAGTATTTCAGTCTAACCTATAATTAGGCAGCACTTCACAACTGGGTTTTATTTACTTCCTTGTATAATTTTTACGTATCTGTCGAAGCAGCAGGTCTTTCAGACACGTAGATTTAAATAAAAGTTGATATTAAAAATAGGAGATAGTCCTAATATCGTCATCAGTTAAATGATTTCTTTTCATATAAGCTGCTAAGAGAAAATACGGCTCAAGATTCTTAATCTTCAGAGCAAAATCTGTTGTCTGATTTGCATGATTTTAATATTCCTTTTAATTTCTATTTAACTAAATACAAGGTTTTTACGCTTGTAACACTATAATCCTCTTTCAGTCTGCACCATTTTTTATCTGATAAACACGGTGTGTGTGAATTAAGGACTTGCGTAGTGTCATGGATTCCTTTTGCTACCTTTTCTAATTATAGTCTTCTGACTAAAGAATGGTTAGAGGCCTCAATCCACGGTAGTGTATCCAGTGCCACGTTTCGCCATCTTTGCACACGTACTGAACCGGAATCCACTTAAACCTGCTTACTGTACTTAAAAAATTGTCTCCCTTTCCATTTTACGCCTCCCTCCGCTCGACCGCTAAACACACATCTCACCATTATCAAATTACTTATTCATTTATCATCTCAAGATGTGTTTTGACAACCTTTCTTCTTTTTCTGCCAAGCTGTACCATAAATTTCTTTCTTCCCCTACTTGATTCAATATCTCTTCCTTATTTATCCGATTTACTCTTGTAAACTTCAGAATTCTTCTGTAACGTCACATGTCTAAAATCTGTGTTCGTTGCTTGTCTATACTGCATACAGTCAACATTTCTTTTCCATGTCAGGCTATTAGTAATCACTGAATATGTTAGTCTTCACCCTAAAGTAAAAATACATCAAGTATTTATTGACCAAGGAGTCATGTCATCATATTGTGATGTAGCTTTTTGACGCTGAAGCAGTAAAGTCACTAGTTACAGCTGTAAAAGGATCTGTCTCACCTGAAGATTGGAGTTGAATGTTGAGGCACGGTATGTGGTAGGTCTGCGACTGTAGTAGAACACAGCCATGTTCCTTTACCTGGAACTGGCACTGATAAAATTTGCATTTGTTTTGAAGTGGTGAATAAACACATGTAAATTTGGCTAAGTAAGTTTTTGTTTCTGTTTGCCATGTAAGGAAAGAAACCTTAAACCTGAAGAGAATCCGAACAGTTGATGTTCAGACGAGGCAACGATGGTAAACACCAAAAGATAAGCATTGCGGTCCCGTAAGTCAAAGATTGTAACGTTCTACATGTTCGCGCATTTGTTTGAAATAAATAACAAATGATCTAGGTTTATCTCAGTTTGCACACAAATACAAGAAAACTTTAAATTATTTTGCCCGTGATTTAGTCTGAACTCCTCGAGATTCATTTCGCAATCCTTCCTCTCACTCTACTCCTTTTTGAGGCAACAACGTCAATGGCTCCGTTTTATATGAGCCAAACGAAAAAGTAATGAAGTTTCTAGCTTGAGTGTAAACAAAAAAGGTTCAAAAATGGTTCAAATGGCTCTGAGCACTATGCGACTTAACTTCTGAGGTCATCAGTCGCCTAGAACTTAGAACTAATTAAACCTAACTAACCTAAGGACATCACACACATCCATGCCCGAGGCAGGATTCGAACCTGCGACCGTAGCGGTCACGCGGTTCCAGACTGAAGCGCCTTTAACCGCACGGCCACACCGGCCGGCCAAACAAAAAAGGATTTTGCAACTATTGTTGTCAGCTCTTAGATATTATAACCAATGAAATACCTGAACTAGAGCAGCAACGGTTTGATTGCTAAAAAGTATATTTGAAACTCTGTCTTTTACTAGTTAGAGATGACAAGATACAGTTAAAATATTAATAAACAGCAGACTGTATTAAGTACGCGATCTGCCATGAATCTGTTTTAAATTGAAAATTGAAATAATTCCTTTCTTTTCCGTTAATGTTCGGTGTCACCCTGGTAGCAACGTGTTTAGAACAAGAACTGGTGTTAACCTTTTGGAAACCTTACAGACAAGAATTGGCCGTTGCCCTGTTGGAGGAAGCATTTCCGTGTGCATTCAAAATGATTTAACCCAACATGGAGAAATCTATATTCTGTAGGACTATGACATGACTGACACGAGAATACTGTGAAGAGCACGTTTCTGTGTTATATTTTCACGCTGATGTGTGTAAGGGATGATAAGAAAGCTTCCGTCTGCAGGCGTTGCGGCTACGTATACGCAACGTAGCGCGACCTCGATGCAAGTTTATAAGCACCGACATTTAGGCAAGGTATTATATGGCATTCATGTCCTTCCAGAGCGCTAACGGTAAATACTGTAACATGAACTGTGGCGACGTTATTACCAAACGCGTCCAAACAGGACCAACATGCTGTAATTCTTTCCTTGGCTGCCAAAGGGAAAACACGGGCAGACATCCATCAGAGAATGAAGAATGTGTATGGGACAGCACGTCTGTAGAAAACCATCGTTGTGGAATGCTGCACTAAGGGGTGCTGCGCCCTCACATCGCAAATGTCGTAACGCAGAAGTTACGCCAACTCAATTAGGATACGCTCAAGCACTCGCTCTCTAGTGGAAAATTCGAAGAAAGTGTATGAGAGAGCACGGCTGTCGAAAACCACCGTTGTGGGATGGTGCGTCAAGGTCCGTGCTGGTCGTTATTCGACACAAGACGCCAGTGGATCTGGAAGTCCAGTCCCAACCATTATGGATAACAACAAGGGGGCGGTGGGTGATGCCCTATTGTCCTGATCTCTCCCCATGCAGTTATCACGCGTTCTATCCCAAAAAAGGCCTTGATGGGTCTACGATTCCTACTGGACAAGTTTGTGCGGAATACAGTTATGGAATTCTTTACGCAGCAGGATACGGTGTTTTACCAATTGGCTATCTTCAGCTTGCTGCTCGATGGAATGATTGCCTATGTGCCCACAGCGATTTTGCCTGATTGGCATACCGCTTCTGGACTGTATTCTACGGCCTTCTAACGGAAACTTTTTAATCGCCCTTTATATTTCAAGAAAATCTAAAGCTGGAGTATAGAATGAATTAAGCAGGCAGCAACATCTACGTAAAATGTGTGAGCAGGATGAGAGGGTACTAGTAATGAAAATGAGGAAATCACGGAACGACTTTTTGAACCTACAACTTAGTTCTTTGAACTAAATGAGGGCATTGCACAACAACGCTCAGACATTAATATTTTCTGTTACAAATATAATAAATTAATAAAAGTAAGTTCTTGAAAACAGCCTTAAGTCGCACTTTGTATTATCTATTTACCGATGTCACTCTTCAAATGAACAAGACCACCATCAGAATTTACAGTTTAAAGTGGCTAACAGCATTAATGATTACGTTTAATGTTGACTGACAGCTCTCAAAATGTACTTTAATCGTAAGTTTAAGTGCAGGCTGGTGGAAATTAAGGTGGACCGGAGAGCAGAGTTCCGGGGTACAAAGAAACACTGCAGATGACAGGAAATGGAAAAAAAATGGTTCAAATGGCTCTAAGCACTATGGGACTTATCATCTGAGGTCATCAGTCTCACAGACTTAGAACTACTGAACCCTAACTAACCTAAAGACAACACACACATCCATGCCCGGGGCAGGATTCGAACCTGCGACCGTAGCAGCAGCGCAGTTCCGAACTGAAGCGCCTGGAACCGCTCGGCCACAGCAGCCGGTAGGAAATACAGTACTAACCTGACTATAGCAGGTTCGAAGGTGGAATGCTGGAATCTATAAAGTCTCATCCGTAATGTTTTGCTGCAGTTCTTGAAGACTACGAGGGTTGTTGCGATACATCTTAGACTTCAGGGCCCCCCGCGCAAAGTAGTCGCACACTGGCTGATCAGATGACCTGGGTGGCCAGCTAGGGCAGTGACCAGACTGACCTCTGGTAAGAGCTCTGTCAGGCATGAAGATTCTGTAAATGTGCTCCGAGAAATTGGTGTGGAACATTTGGCGGGCATACACGAGGTTTGCACGTCACGGGGAGTGGTTATAAACATACATTCGTGTCCTAACTTATCCACTCGTCCGGGCCACTTTTATTTGCCCCATCGTGTCCTATAGAACAGCAAGTTTTGCTGTCAGTCAACTTTAAAAGCAATCTTTAATGCTGTTACCCAACTTTACACTGTATATTCTGATGATGTCCTTTTCATTTGAAGAGCGAAACCGGTAAATAAAAAAGACAAAGTACGAGTACTTGGGGTTGTCTTCAAAAATTTAGTTTTAACAGTTGCTCCCCATGCAGTTAATGCTTGCTGTTGCTTTTGCTAAAGTAAGAAATAATTAGTTTCTGTAGCATTGATCACATAGTTATTAGGAACAAAGAACAAAAGGAAGCTTTCCTTTCGTACGGCTTTGATTTTTTCGTTTCAGAACATCCGCTCACTACGAACCAGTACTAACTGCTCGTGGCTCAACTCTTTGTTACTTAATTCCAGTCGCAAAAAGAAGAATAATGTCATTATTAACGCATTTAGAACAGACCACATGATTACAAACAAAAAGAAACCCTTGTTAAAGTTAATAACATCTTGCAACTGTGATTTCTGTTCAGATGAATAACAGATCGAGAATTTTTAGTGGAGTGTGTAAGATATAACAACATATGCACACTAAACACGGGTAGGGTGCAGAGCTAAAATCAGAACAAATTTCGTAGTTCCACTGGAGGTCGCGATTGGCGTTCTTGAAAGTCATAGGTATTTAGTAAACAGTCAGAATCTCAAAGTGGCCGAGATGTTACGGACAAGTGCG